>NC_079914.1:12881610-13181610 GCF_024868665.1 Triplophysa rosa
TGAAATACTTCACTGTGTTCATGATTCTTCGATTTAACTGAGTGTCAGCGGAGACCGCAGAACAAAGACTCGCAGCTGAACACACACACACATAGAAGCGTATTTGAAGAAACAAGGCAGTTCATTGTTTGTGGCTCTCTGAGATATAGTCTCTCTCTTTCTCTCAGTGGACTCACTCCAGCTCAGTCTGAGTTTAACTACTTGAATGCCGCTCGCATGCTGGAGTTATACGGTGTGGAATTGCACTATGCTCGGGTGAGTAACGGGGCGTTTTTACCCCCCTGTCTGCCACTTATCTATTGCTTTTTTAATTGGGACATATAATTGACAAAAACCGAACAAATATAGTAACACAATTATAAAATTATTAATGGCTGCTAATTGCACATTGATTCTTACTTGAAATCAAACCAGTAAGCCAGATGCCCAATTGACCTTGAAAACACAATGATATTGATGTTGCCATGGAAACACCATCATTCTGGTTACCAGTTCATCCTGTTGATTTCAGGACCACTGTAACGCTGAGTTTTACATCGGAGTTTTGTCTGCTGGTATCGCGATCTATAAGGACAGGGTACGAATCAACCACTTTCCATGGTGAGTTTTATAGTTTTGTTAAGGGTGATATAATCACATTATATTCAACATGATCGGAAAAAATGTGTTTGATTTACCTTTAATTAAAAACTCTTCAAAATAAAAGATTAATTAAAATGTCTTGAAAATAAAATATTAATTTATATTTCATTTTCAATAGTATATATTTTATATTTTTAATTAATCATGTTTTTTAATTGAAATTTTATATGATTAATATTTACATAGGAATTTGCATTTATTTATATTTCAATATACTTCAATAATCAAATAAAATACTGTTCTGATGTTGTCGATATATATACATATATATATTAGGGCTGTCAAACGATTAATCGCATCCAGAATAAAAGTTTGTTTACATCATATATATCTGTGTACAGTGCATATTAATTTTGTATTTATAAACACAAAACATACACATACTTGTCTATATATTTAGGAAATATTTAAATGTATTATTTATATTTACCAATAATTTCAATTCTAAATAAACGTTTATTTATTGTTATATTTTATATTTTTCTAAAATAAATGCATTGATGTGTATGTGTTCATGAATGCAACATTAATTAGCACAGTAGACCGACATAAATTACGTGAACACAAACTTTTATTCTGGATGCGATTAATCACGATTAATCGTTTGATATATATATATATTCTTTTTTCATATTTAATCATTTCTACCCGTCATTTAATTTGATTTAATCCCCCCCACCCTTTCTCTCTTTCAGGTTGAAAATTGTAAAAATATCTTTTAAATCTAAACAGTTTTTTATACAATTAAGAAAAGAACTGGTGAGTACGACTACACAATTTCCTTAATACTTTTTCTTGTCATTGTCACATTTTACTTTATCTTCTTCACATTCTGTCTTCGTTCTATTTCCGCCGTCACAGAGTGAAAACCCCGAGTCTTTATTGGGCTTTAACATGATGAACTACAGAGCATGTAAGAACATATGGAAGGCATGTGTGGAGCATCATACGTTCTTCAGACTGGAGCGGCCCGTTCCTCCTGAGAGGAACCTGTTTCTGCAGTACTTCACCCTCGGATCCAAATTCCGCTACTGGTGAGATGTTTAAACACTTGTAAAGTTCGGAGGTAACACATAGAGCAGATACAGAATTTATATGCAATACTTTCGTCTGCTTTTTACGGCGGTAGAAGTCAGTTATTGTATTTCTTGAGTTTGTCACGACAGTAAGATGCTGCATCACCAGTTTTAAAGTTATTTGTTCTGATGCCGACAAAAAATTATTTTCCAAAATGACAATGACACAATGTTCTTTTTTTTTGACAGCGGAAGGACAGAGGCCCAGTCTGTACAGTACGGCAAGGAAAGAGGAAACAAAAACAGAGTTTTTGCCAGGTACAGTGACACACTTTTATTATCCATTGTTATCCATTTTTAAAGTCCCAGTGAAATTAAAAATGGCAATGCCTTTTTTTCATGAAATATTGCAGTGTTTATCAATGTGGGTCATTCTCTTTTTAAAATTATTCATAATCTTCAGTTAAAATCTTAAAAAGGCACTTCCGTCCTGTAGTGACTATCCATCTTAAATGACCTATGCTAGACGGCCTGGGCGGAGCATCCGTTAAGTCCTCCCCTTCAACTGTCAGTCTGCTGCCGCCAGTATAATTTCAAAATGCAACGGCTGTTTTTATACATCCAATCAAATCGTAGAGAAAGGCAAAAGCCACGCCCACTATTTTTCTCATTGAAATTCCATGTCACTCGGAAATGCGTCAAAATACGATGGTAAAAACGATCGCAACTTGCGGTTCACAGAGACTTTACAAAAAAATATAGGATAAATGTCTTTGTCGTTTTATTGGCTTTTTTTAGTTTTGAGGCATCTTGAGGTGGAAGTGTCAACGTTTTGTTGCGTTTTGTTTGGCCGTTTTTGAAAAGCTTTTAAAAAATGACATCTGAGCTATAAACTACGTTTTAATGATAAAACTATTATTTTGAACGCCGATAGCGACCGCGGTGTACACGAGAGAATCTCTTGGCTCTTCGTCGATGATTTTATTATAGTAAAAGTTTAGAACCCATGTTTGTTGACGGATTACTTACTATTTCTATTATCATGATTTTACAACAAAAAAACATGGTAAAATTAAGGTTTACTACAAATAAAATAAAATCTATGGCTCGCACGTCGCCATCCCTAACATTCTCACATCATCCCCTGTTTCCATTTTTGAAGTAGCTATGTAACGCAGTTGGCTACTCCCATAAAACAAACCACAGATTAGATTTCTTTATTATTTCTTCAAGACATCAATGAGATTAAGTGGAGAGCAAATTGAACTTTTGCTTAAATCTTTTCTGCGTCTCAAATATTTCACCTGAGGAAAAAGTGTCAGAAATCTCTCCATTACAGTTTCAGAAGAGATCTCAATAATGTCTCAAACTGAGCTCAGATTTGCAAT
Source organism: Triplophysa rosa (assembly GCF_024868665.1). Taxonomy (NCBI): domain Eukaryota; kingdom Metazoa; phylum Chordata; class Actinopteri; order Cypriniformes; family Nemacheilidae; genus Triplophysa; species Triplophysa rosa. The sequence goes on from NC_079914.1 coordinate 12,884,657, forward strand.
ACAAAGTCAATATTACTGAAGATCTCAACATGAACACAAATTTTTCTCATCAAATTGATCCAAATCCAGATTATTTTACCTCTACAATCTGCATTCATTTTACACCTCTATACTCTTTGGGTTTGAACAATTGTTTCTGTTTTCTTAAAAACCTTTTAAATACACACGTATACTGTCTAGATGCACAAGAAGTGATGCGTGCGTCTTGTTCTAATTCAAAACACTATAGACAACAATATGAAACCACGTAGTGCTTGTAAGTGTTATATTAGACCACATGAGTGTCATCGTGTGTCTGTAAGTGTTGAGGTGTGTTGCATTATGGGTGTGATATTAACGCTCGAGCGTCTGCATGTGTGGTCGCGTATTCTCAGAACGACACCCAAACACAGGAAGCTCGAGCCAAGCCATGAATAGTACGCACGTTTGTGAAACACACTCGAGAGAGAGCAGCGTTTGTTCGAAGATGCTGAGGCTGAAACTCAAACTACAGTTTATGGTTCATCATACTTCAAGAAGGTATTTGATTTACGATACGACGACACGTCCTCAAAAGATTCGAAAGTGTTACTGGGTTATGGTATGGGTCACGGTTTTGTCGAGGAATTGTTAGATGTCTTTGGCTTTTGGAAGCACCACGTGTACGAACGTCGTAAGGAAAACGCATTTGTTCGTAAGCTAGTGTTTGTTTGGAAAGTATTGGCTTTTGTTTGAATCTTATTGACGTTTTACTAGAATTTAGTTGGAAATTTTGTATTGTTGTGGTAGCATGCGTGTGAAAAATGTAATGGGAAAGCGAGTTTGTTTGTTTGTTTGTGTAAATGGGGCTAACGTGAAAAGTGTAAATGGGGCTAAAAAATAAATAAAAAAATAACACAAATATATATATTTTAAAAATAAATATAATGTAAAATAAATATATATACTTAACAATGTTTTAAAAAACAAAAAAAAAATATATAAAAATGATAAAATGTACCAGCTCTACGTTTTATTATTCCGAGTATCTTTGGAATTGAACTGTACGATGTTTCCTGTGGATCTGGTGCAGGTGACAGTTAGGTTGACACGTTATAACCAATCTGACGTCTGTCTGATGTGTTTCCAGGTCACCGAGCAAGCCTCTGGTCCGGAGACTCATGAGCGGTTTGGACTGGGAGACCGTCAGTAGAAATTCTCTCTCGGATGACCGACTGGAGACTCAAAGCTTGCCGAACCGTTCTCCACCGGACTCGCCGAATCAGTGAGTTTTATGCACAGGCAACGAAGATCAAACGTGTGGATTAAAACACAACCACACACAAACGTTTGTTTTCCTTTGTCATGCTTGGGACTTTCCCTTGACCTCCATTGGTTTTAAAGTAAACTGTGATATGATTTATCCTCTAAACCTCGTGCGAACCTATTGACGTTATTACATTTAAATCAGATCACGCATGCATCCGGGAGACGTCTATTTGATGTCTGCGTTTACATCTGCGAGACATATTTTTGGGAATGTTTGCTCATCTGCAATACGTCTTTGAGACGTCGTATAGACATCTAGAAGATGTCGGTAGGATGTTTATGATTTAAAATGTATGCGAAACTGCTCTAAGATGTTTGTTTTTACACAGCAGACCGTAAGCAGACATCTTACAGACTTATCTTATCTGCGTCATGACAGGTTTGCTAGTTTATAAACCATAGTGACCGCCATAACTATATTGAAAAAGCAAACCTGCACGCAAACAAACATGTACACGCACACAAACGATAACAGTCTGACTACATCTCTTGTGTAGTCACACAAATTCACACACGCGCACACACACACGTCTTACTAAACGTGTGTAGTCATACACACACAGATGGTTTAAAGGGTTTTATATCAATGTCTTCGTTTCTCTTTTCAGTAGCAACTCTGTGTTTAACACAGAGGGGGCGCGTGTCAGGCCGTCCTCCATCGGTCACCTGGTCGATCACGTGATCGATGACTCGCCATGTCAGACGTTCACCAACCACAAGTCTGCGTCCTCCACGCAAGCGAACAGCATCAGTCTAGATTCAACACCGTAAGTTTGAAAGAATAAATCAGTGTTTGTAAAATAAGTGACAACTGCCCACATACTGGAAATATAATTTTTCTGTACGAAATTCAATTTTGTGACTTTTAAAATGATTTTAGTATTCGTCTGTTGTGCCGTGATCGACCGGCATGTGTTTTTCGATGGTCGATGCAAATTTCGTCTGTGATTATCGGATATGATTAATCAAATATCAATCCGATTAATCGATTAATTGATTAATCGTATTATTATGACTGCTATTTTGTTTAGAGCTTTTAGTTCTGCAATGTCACATCAATATTTATTCATATTATCCAACTTATATTTTTTCAAGCATTTTTGGTATTTTCTGTAAACTTTCATTATGCAAAATATCATGCTGAAGGACGGTATCTCTGTGATTTGAGAACCACATCGTATTTATATTTGCTTTTTTGTTGTCTTGAAAAAAATATGATTTGATCTGCTTTGTTTTCTTTTATGGTTTATGGTTTGTATTTTTACCCAAATATTTATGTTGTCTGCAAGTTTGCATATTGGGTAGCTGAAAAGCATAGGTAAAGCAAAAATGTGAAAACAAACTGTTAATAATATATTATTTTATATTAGTTATATTTATATTTATAGGACACATTTACGGTTTATTTGTCAACTACCCAAATTCAAACTTTCCCTTGTGAAAACGCGTTCTTATTTTAGCGCTGGACGTCAGACGCAGACGTTCACATGTAACCTGAGGTTTGATATCGCTCGACCTCGCTTCTGTTGAAATGACACATCGGTGGTTAAACTCTGTTTTCACACACCTTTCGGCCTGAGAATCTGGTAGTTTCAGAGTCGGGGAAATCGCTTTCAGCTTTGTGGTTGGCACAGCTCGCCGTGTTACGCTGACGTGCGATTGAACTCGAGCTTGTGAACACGCCAACATTTTCCATTGGAATAATCTGTGACCACGCACCAGCTTCCTTTCTCAGCTCTGCCCGACAATCTAAATTTGCAGTGTCATCGTTTCCAAATCTGATCTGAAAACAATTTAAAGAATAAACCAGATTTGCATTTCCTGGAGAAAATACTATTTCAACGTGAAATGTGATAGATTATCTTTATAAACTAGATCTTATTTTAGTAATGAAAAATGACAATAACATTATTATATTTGTATTTTATTTTAAATCTTTCATTTTAGTTTTAATTTAATATTTTAGTTTTAATTTGGCTTTATTTGAATTTAATTTATTTTATTGTAATTCTTCGACCAATAGCTACTTAAATAAATCAAATTGATGATTGTTTTTATTAATTATTTTGTTTTTAAGCAAAAAAAAATTTTGCTTCACATTTTTTTCTGTGTCAGTCAATTTGAATGTACTACGGCCGCTAGCATTACCATTTGTCTTCATGCATTTTAAAAATGTTATGCTCTCCATCATCTCAGTGTTGCATTTCAGCTACATTTAAGCATCCAACTTATAAACAACACAAAAGATGCGTCGTATGTCTCTCCTTCTTTCGCCTGACTGTCGAAACGTTCCTTATTTTTCGTTCTAACGGCAACATTTTTTTGTTTGTCCCAGTTGTTTTTATTATGTAAATGTCCCGGAGGCCTTGGCTGTGCGTTGTCTGTGGACTGCAGAGCAGAGGAACTTTCATGCTGGAAATCTAAGCATTCATAATGAGACCGTGTGTGTGTGTGTGTGTGTGTGTGTGTGTGTGTGTGTGTGTGTGTGTGTGTGTGTGTGTGCGTGTGCGCGTGACATGGCTTCTCTCTCTGTGAGCAACAGTCCTGGGTCTTAATACTCTCCGCCTGGTATGCAAATAAGCCGTGCTTTGATTAATTGCTGGAAATCCTTGCTAACACTCAGCAGATATACAGCACCGCTCGTACAGACCACCTTCTACTGATCATAAATCATTGTCGTTGCCTAGACTACATAGTGTTACATAATGAAAAATGTAAGAATGATCATGGGAAATGGAATGTTACTTGGTTAATTTACATTTGTATCTTATTGGGTCAGTATTTTATCTTATTTATTTATTCATACATTTATTTATTTTAGTTTTTATCAAGTTATATTTATATAACTTATATAAATATAATATAAATATATTTATATAATTTATATATTTATTTGATTTGTTTTCATTCTCCTAAAAATACATGGCTTATTTAACTCACGTAATGATTTATTTATTTAATAGCATTTTTATAGTAATTTTATAGTATTTATGTTATTAATTTATTATTTAAAAATATATATTTCTAGTTTTTTTATAGTTTAGTTGCTAAATTGTACCTTAAGTTTTCAAGTATTTTTAAAAGATGCTTTAGAAGTAAATACATATTTTTTAATACTGTATATATTATATAGGATAGAGTATATTTATAATATTAATAAATAACAAAATGAACAGACGTAGGCCCTGTTTCACAGACAAGGCTTAGTTTAAGCCAGAATTATGCCTTAGTTGAATTAAGATGTTTGTCACTTTTATAAAAAGCCTTGAAAGAAAACATTACAGGTGAGCGTCTCGAGACAAAACAATGGCACTGATATATTTTAAGATATTTCTGGACAAGTTATATTCAGTTGAGACGGGTCTCACATTTATTTTAGTCTGGGACTTGCCTTAAGGTTTTAACAGAGGTGTGATATTTAATTCCCTTTAAATGCTACAGATGGCGCTGTTCTCTTAACAAAACACATTTGTGCGCTTTTATGCAAGCATGTGCGTGTTATCCAGAATGTTTGTGTGACATTTTATACATCTACATGGCTCTTTCACATTAGAGATTTATCATTGTTTTCAGCAAAACAGGCGTAATTTATTATAGAAATATTATCGTGGCATTGGATAGATGTTATCTTAAATAACATTTAGCAAACAAATTAAGTTTAAGTTTGTTCCAGAACCTCTGAACTGGTTTTGAATGACTTTTCTTTCCAATATAATACAAATTCAAAGATCTCTCAAGTGTCCATAAACGCTGTGATATTCACTACTGTACCTTTAAATACGTTTTTCAGGTCTCCAGATGTAACAGCTGATGAACAGCCACCGGCGTTGCCCCCGAAACAGTCCAGGAAAGACCCTCTCACCCAAAACGGCAGATCCCAGTCCCAACATGAGCTGGACAACCACCTGACTGAATTTTACAACGTACCTGCGGCGTCAGGAAAGAGCATGGTGCGAAAAACACATATTTCCTTCTTACGTGTGCTTTTTATCGTCTTTGTTGTCAGTTTGATTCATATTTTCATTGGTTTTCAGAATGGAGCGGTTCCTCATGATAATCTTGTGCTGATTAAAATGAGGCCGGACGAAAATGGGCGCTTTGGATTTAATGTTAAGGTAAATTGTAGATGAATTAAAAACTATTTAATTAATTAATTAAAAATAAAAAAACACGCATTACAAAATAAAAAAGAACAATATTTGTTACAAAAAAATGTGAAATGGTTTTTTTAAAGAATTACCTTTTATATCCACAGGGTGGCGCTGATCAGAGGATGCCCATCATAGTGTCCCGTGTGGCTCCAGGAACTCCAGTATGTTAATTTTTTTATTTTAATGTCGGCTGACATTAAAATAATGGAATTGGAATTGAACTTGAACTTGAACGTCTGACCCTTCAGTATTGGTCTGTGACTGCACCCTAATCTGTGACCTTTGACCTCTGACAGGCTGACATGTGCATGCCGCGCCTGAACGAAGGCGATCAGGTTGTGCTGATCAACGGTCGAGATATCTCGGAGCACACTCACGATGATGTGGTTATGCTAATCAAAGCCAGCTGTGAGGACCAATCAGGAGAGCTCATCCTGCTGGTCAGACCCAATGGTACGACCCGCCTGGATGTAGCTTACAAATATAATACTAATATTCTTGATATTTAATTTATTTATTATATGAAATAATGTAATACTATTTATCACTTTTACATGTTCATTTGTTATTCTTTTTATTTAGTAATTTATTTAACAAATATTTTAATATTTAATATATTTTACTGACTGATTTTTCTGACTCCATGTGTTCATTTTTATTTCGGTCTTTCTTAAGGCAATAAAATTATTAACTGAAAATAAGTAAAACAATTAAAAACTACAACTGAAATGAAATAAATTAAATCTATATTAACACATAAAAACATACAAATAATAATAATAAACACATAATAATAAAACAAAACAAAACCACATAACATAATAGTTAAAAATTAATTAACTAATATATATAAACTAAAAATTAAATTAAATAAGTTAAAAATAAAAATGAAAGCCCATTTAAAATAAAAGAAATTGCAAAAAAAAAAACTAAAATAATAGTTAAAAATTAAACCATAATTAACAATATAAAAACTAAAAATGAAGTTAAATGCATTAAATATAAACATTTTAAATAAAAAAATCAACACAAAGCAAAAACTCTCTTTATATCTACCTCCAGCCATCTATGATGTAGATGAAGACCAGGAGAAGTTGGACCTGGAGCCAGATTTCCAGTACATTCCTGAGACGTCCAGTCTGGATCAGTCCCACTCAGATGCTGATAGTCTAAAATCCTCCATTCAGCTGTTGAAAGACGGTCTTTCCAGCGGAACGGTCCTCGCGCAGTTTGATGTGAGTAAGCTCGAGTTAAATTTTTTAATTAAATAAAAACTTTTATTTGAGAAGGTCAAACCTTCAGATTTTTTTATTTGTGTGTTTTGGCTGTCATATTTTTGGCCTATGCTTTTTTAGTATTTCCTGTTGTTTTCAAGCTAACCAGGCCACTTCCTGTTTGCTGTTTTGATGTCGTGGCCTTGTGTACTGAAAGCCATCTTAATTTAGTTTGTTTATTATTACATGATAATATTGCAACGACAACATTTTGCCAATATTAACAAGCAACAAGGTCAAGATAAGCCGTTTTTGTATACCTGAACAAAATAGAAGGCACATGCACTTACATTCTTACATACAGGTATCCATTATGCATGATTATAATAGGTCATAAACAATTTTTATACACCAAAACATCTTTTTTATTGGAAGTATGTGTTTCTCCTATAGCAACTGTACAGAAAACGGCTTGGGATGTCCGTGTCATGTGCCAGGCTGCCACAAAACGTCTCTAAAAACCGCTATCGGGATATTTCCCCGTGTGAGTACAGTACAATGCTTGCATTTTTATATTTTTATATTCAAGTAAAACTCTCTTTGATTGGCTGAACGTTCATAACGTTTTATTACACAGATGACGCTACACGAGTCGTATTAAAGGGGGCGGATGACTACATCAATGCAAATTACATCAACGTGAGCGCTCTTCTCTGATTATCGTTATTTTTTATTACATTAGTAGTTTCTTTTGTTTTTAGAGAGATGAATGTGTTCGTGTGATTTATTTTAGATGGAGATCCCCAGAACAGGTGAAGTAAAGCGGTATATCGCCTGTCAAGGGCCTCTTCCTGGTACCTGCTCTGATTTCTGGCAGATGGTTTGGGAACAGAGCGCCCCCCTGGTGGTTATGCTCACGACACAAGTCGAACGTGGCAGGGTAGGAATATTTTAACAATAATGTGAAACATGGAAAAAGATCAAAATTGTGTTTATACCTTTTGGTGTGGGTTATTATTAACCAATAACATCAGTTTTAAATAAAGGTATGTTTTGTCTCTAGGTGAAGTGTCATCAGTACTGGCCGAATGCTTCTGCGAGTAGCATGTATGGGGACTTCCAGGTTACATGTGTATCTGAAGATGGAAATTCTGCATATCTGCTCAGAGATCTGACACTTACACACGTGGAGGTCAGACATCCCATTTCTTCGGTTATTCCATGTTTTTGTAGACCAGTTTAAAACACTTTCTCCGTGTTTTTTTAAACTGTAATACCATAAAAAGGAAATTGAATACATTGTATTTATACGCACTTATATAGCCTTACACAGCAATATAATTAATATTTTTGGTGTGTAAAATATATAATTAATAATATTATTCTAATAATAAAAAACAATGCTAAAATATTTAATCGTTAGAATTTTTGTCTTGTTTTACAGAATTACATGAAATTTAGTTGAATTAAGGTTAAACTTCAATTATTATCTTCACCCCATTGTTAAATATTTTTTCATTTTTTATGTATAAACACTTTCAATTAGATTTCCCCCCCCCAAAAAAGACTTGTCATTTTGCTTCAAGATTAAATGTATCTTTGATTGTAAACAAACAAACAAAACAAAAATACGGAGTAAGAAATGTTTTTTTCCAGTATTAGACGTTAGTGTGATGTCACGCTCTTAAATGAAACTTAATAAAACTGCATTAAAGTCTCCTTTGCTTGTGTTTTTAGACTAAAGAAGATCGACAGATCTGTCAGATGCAGTACATGGCGTGGCCCGATCACGGCGTACCGGAAGATTCATCCGATTTCCTAAACTTCGTCAGTCAAGTACGCGGCAAAAGAGCCGAAACGCAGGAACCTGTGGTGGTTCACTGCAGGTCAGGCCTGAAAAATGTCTCGCTAACATTAAACCGTTCATCAATCATCAAGTAAACAAAGAAACATTGCTGCATTGATCATAAAAGCTTGACTCTCCTCTTGCAGTGCCGGGATTGGACGCACCGGCGTTCTCATCACCATGGAGACAGCGATGTGTCTGATAGAGAGCGGTCAGCCCGTTTATCCGTTAGACATCGTAAGAACCATGAGAGACCAGCGTGCCATGATGATCCAAACCCCTGTGAGTATCCGCGCGACACGCTCTCGTGCGACCAGATCTTTGATCGGCTGTATTAATTATTTTACATTTTCTTCGCAGAGCCAGTACCGTTTCGTCTGCGAAGCGATCCTGAAAGTTTACGAAGAGGAGATTGTAAAACCGTACGAGACCGAACCTACAGAAAAGGAGGAGTAAAACCCTCGGATTCTCGGAGGTCCCAACTACTGCCAGTGAGAATGATGCTCGGCTCGCTGTAGCCCCTGCTGGAAGGCAGCGGACGTGACCGGCGCAAGCCAGAATATAGACGAAAAGCACTATTGCACTTTAACAGCGACAAACAATGAAAGGGATTTTCATTTACTAAAAATATCAGGTCACTGATTAATGGGTACTGTCAATAATGTTCATTTCGGGATCGGAGAAACAAACGTACATTTGCTTTCGTGCCAAAAGCTGAAATGAGCCACAATCCATGTCAGAATGAACTCCTGCATCTAACATTTTACGTTTTCCAGGCTGTTTATTTATTTTTTTTGAACAGTGAACAACGGGTGCTCGCCCCTTCGCTTCCCTTTTCCCGACTGTGACTGCACACATTTTAATGTTTAAGTTTAAAATTTAACTTTAAACTGTTAACTTTTTTAAACTTTTTAAAAGTTTAACAAAACCAGTTCGCAACTGAACAAATCAGCTTTTAATGATACACATTTTGTTCAGTTTTACTCCTGCGCCTTGAACCCTGTCTTTCATGAAGTACTAGCTACCGTTACCGAATATTTTCAGTGAGAATATCGCAAGTTCTCTCTAAATTAAATCCTAAATTCACAAGCCACCAGCTTTGTGTCAGCTACACTGAAAATGAGTCATTGCTGCCAAATTTCACAGCTGTTTGCCTCTAAAACCGATTGGTGCTTTGACTAATTAATTATTTATTAGGAGGGTGTGTGTAGTACATAGCATGTCTAAAATATGTATCCTTAAATACTCAATAGGCAGCTGTTTGACTCTGAGTTCCACGTCGACCGGATCTTGGGAGTAGATGTTTGGTAAAACTTTAAAAGCTGTGAATTCATGTTTGCTTCGTTGACGGAAACTGGAAGCTACTAGTTTCAATCAACTAGTACTTCTGATGCAAATTAAAATGTCAAAACTAAAATAAAAAATTTCAGTAATGTTTAGCAAAGCATTTGCCCTTGTCAGCTTAAAGATTGTCACATGAGTCAGTATTTTAATTTTTTGGTAGCACTTTACAATACGAGTGTGTTTGTTAACAGCTAATGCTAATGAATTAGCTAAAATGATCTAGCAATAAGTAATACTTTAACTGTGTTTAATTATTAGTTTAGCATGAACTTACATTTAATTGATTATATTTAACAAATAATAAATACTAAAAGACTATATTGCTTATTGTTAGTTCATGTGATGCATTTGAAAATGTTAACAAAGACAACCATATTGTAAAATGTTAGGAATTTTTTATGTTTGAAATAAAGATTTCTGGTACGAAGTTTAAAGTACAAATATCACAAAGTAGGAATATTTGGTGCTGAGTGAAAAATATCTGTGCTCCACCCTCTATAGAGCACAAGTTCACATTTCGCTTATTATTGGTAATGCTTATCTAAATTTCATCTCCTAGTGGTCTATTACCTGCAATCAAATGCATAAGGTGGTCATAAATCCTATATGGTCATGCCTTAAGAACAAAATATTTGACCAGTCTGCGTTAAAGTGCAACTTGCCAAAATTTAAGAAACACTTGTGGACCTGCACATTTTTGGCTGTAGCGGTCAATCAATTTGGCTTTACAACTGTTTTAACGGTATGTGATCATGAAACCATTTTCCGCAAATAATATATATTTTTAAATTACAGCGCAAACAAAACATTTTTAATGTGATACTCCACACTATCTTAATCGTTTACGAACGTGACCTCTTCGGCACTTCACGTTTTTCCCGTACAACGTTTCGCGTTGCCATTGCGTAAACGATTTGCTGTCAAGGACCAATCCCGCCCACCGTTTTGAATGTCGAGCCGATTCGCTTCACTGTACGTCGTCATAGCGCAGCAGCTAGAAATTTACTAGCGATGTTACCGTTGGATATGGTGGTATTTTTGTATTTAAAGAAAAAATGAAGGACATAAGGGCAGCACTTTGTAACTGACTGCGGTAGTCAGCTGTGCTACTGTGGAATTTATACTGTAATTGTGAAATGGGGGGAAATGCTGTTTAATTATATTTATGTTGAACATTTTGTCAAATAAGAAAACCTGTGTGGGGGGGGGTCTTAACTACATAGTGTCATATGTGAAATATTTGTAAATACGATGTTATATATTAAAAGTGTTCTGAAAAGATAACAGTGATTGTTTTTATTTAGTACATCTAAAAAAATAGGGAAGTATGCCGAAAATTGTATGTTACCTTTTTATATTGTATGGTTGTGTTAGTGTGTATGTTAGAGAGAGTACAACTAAAACTCATTTGTAATAAATATATGGATCTCCACATCCAGAAATGAAACCAAACACACATCGAATTTCGCAGCTTGTCCATTTATTTTCTGTTGTGTTTTACATGAGGTGTTGAACGGTATCATTTATTTCATATTCAGATGTACAATTTATTTTCTGTAAGGTTGTCTTTGCCGTCTTTACTTGCTCATGACATCGACATCCTCTGTGCGAGAAACAACTTTTCCGTCGATCACCTCTTCGATTACAGTGCGGATGCGTTTGGTCACGACAGGTTCGTCTGGAGAGGAAAGACAAACAGATTGAAAGATTAACATTTATATTTATAACATTTAACATTATCATTTAACATTTATATTGTATTTTTGTGTTTTATGGCGTTTTATAAATATTAATAAATATTATTTAGATATATTTTATATTAGTAGTGTATATAAAATAATATAATCTTTAAAATAAATATTAAGTAAAATAACAGATTTTCCGAAAAATAAAAATACTTACGCTTTGGAGGGGGAGGAGTGGGCACAACCTCTACAACCCTGACTCTTTGTCTCCTGCGAAAGAAAAAAAACAGTTTTTACAGAAATTTATGAAACATGAGCAATCTTAAAAATATATTTTTTTGACCAGTGGTTTACAGTAGTGGGTGCCATTTGCAAACCACAATTATTGTTATTAATAAACCTTTGTAATGTTTTCGCAAAAACGCAAACTTACTGAATGTCCTCTCCATCCAGAAGTCTTCTGTACTCTGCGATCTCCAGCTCTAGTCTGGTCTTGATGTCCAGGAGCACTTTGTATTCGTTACCCTGTCTCTCAATGTCCATGCGCATCTGGCAAAGCTCCTCCTCCAGACTGTTAATGACTGTTTGCAGTTGGCTGAGCTGAAGGCTGTACCGTCCCTCTGTGTCTGCAAGTGTGCCTTCCAGAGCTCCTTTCTGTCCAATCACAGAGCAGAACACTACAGTTAGGGGTGGAGCTATGCATATTTCATCAAGCAGAGTTCATTTTCATAATAACTGTGAATTTTAATTTTATGATTTTACGTACCAAGCTAAGCTGAGACTTGAGTTCGATCTCCAGAGCCTGCAGCGTTCTCCTGAGCTCGTTGACTTCGCTGCGAGACTGCGAGAAGTCTTCTTGTTTGATGGACACTTGCTTGTTGAGTTCATCGAACTGCGCAAAAACATGGAAAGTCATAATTCAGTCCCCGTCTAGTTCACAATAAACCTTTTTAATGCGTAATCGACTCTACACTTACTTTGCCCTTGTACCAAGCCTCCATATCTCTGCGGTTTTTCTCGGTAATGCCCTCGTACTGCTGGCGCATCTCGTCCATGATGCGGGCCAGGTCCTGGTTGGGTGCGGCGTCGACTTCCACGTTGACGGAGCTGGAGGACATGTGAGCGCGAAGAGCAGCGAGCTCCTACAAAGCAATGATATTAGAGTTTCCTTTTTAAGTTTTGACCTTGCCCCTTTTTTGTTATATCAAAAATCTGCTTGAACTTTGAGTGTTACACTGTGCAACTTCAAGGCTCCAAGTTACGGTAAATTACAGGAGTTGCAGTGCTTATGATGTTTGAAATTACATTTGATGGGAGAAGATTATTGGTCTGGGGATTCGAGATCTCTCATCACTTCACCTGGTTTGGCCCTCCCTGGAGGGCCATAAAAAGAAACCTTGAATGTTCTTTGCTTACCTCTTCGTGGTTCTTCTTCATGTAGATGAGTTCCTCCTTCAGACCCTCAATCTGCATCTCGAGTTCTGACCGGATCATGGTCAGGTCATCCAGAACCTTCCTCAGGCCGGCAATGTCTGCCTCCACCGACTGACGCATTGCCAACTCATTCTCGTACCTGGAGCCGCCAAAAACTATTCCGGTTAGAGTGTAATGACACTCAAGTGTCTACATGCCCATAAAGTTGTAATGTTGGGAATGACATTAAAAGGTCATAAAATGTGGAACAACCCAAATTATAATCCTCCTTATTATAAACATTACAGATCGTCACTCAGTAGAAAGGTAATTTGGGTTATTCCCGCCCATGCAAAAGTCTGGTTGCTATGGTATTCTGAGCTGTTTAAGCGTGTTGCTATGCAGTTGCTAGGGTGACATGTGTCATTGCTAGATGGTTGCTTACTGTCCTTGGTGATTTATTTCCACCCTTACATGCATGTACATTCTGGTTCTGGGAAATGGCTCAAGTCCCTCCTTCAATTGAATTCTATGAGGTCTTGTCCCCGTCAGTGTTATACTGCTGTGAGAAACAGGTTTTTGTTTTGTGTACTAACTTGACTCTGAAGTCTTCGGCCGCTAGTTTGGCGTTGTCGATTTGCAGGACGATGCGGGCATTGTCCTGGGTGGCGACGGATATCTGAAGAGAGGAAAGTAGACATTTGATAAATATACTGGTAACTTTAAGATACTTTAATGTAAACTATAGAGTATATTAAGACTGTCACAGAGCCTTATACAGAAACTAAGGTCCATTTAATACACAAACACTGATTACTTTGTGTAATTTATTGTGTTATGCAGATTTATATATTGATTCCAATAAATACAATATTTGAATATAAGGTGGAGATATTGAGTATATAAAATATGAATAATAACATACAGATTATAGCAATAAGCCATCTATACCTTTTAAACATCATTTTCTTTATAGTACAATGCTAAAAAAAAACATATATCTTTCTCTTTGACAAGTATGATGAAAACCAGTAGAAGTTCTAATGGATTTCAAGTTTTTAATGGGAAGTGTACTGGTTTTAATGGAATGGTCTCTGTGGGTTTCGATTGGTATTGTGATGGGATGCTATCTGGTTGATGAGAACCAATAAATAACCCTTAAATCCTACTGGAATAAGACCCAAAACACACTATAAATCATGCTGTAATGGTATTTGTAAACGAGACCATTCGAATTTCTTTCGTTTTCTCAGCGGGGTAATATAAAAACTCACTTTTTTGCGGAGGTCCTCAATGATGGCATAATATTGGCTGTAGTCTCTGGTGACCGGGGTTCTCTTGTCGTACCACTCGCGGATCTGACGCTCCAGTTGCGCGTTGGCTTTCTCCAAAGAGCGCACCTTTTCCAGGTAGCTTGCCAGGCGGTCGTTGAGGTTCTGCATGGTGGACTTCTCGTTGAAATTCGTGCCGAAACCATTGTCACCCCCGCCGAGCGCACTTGCCAGATCAAACCCGTTGCTCTGTGCGTACGAGACTCGCACGCTGGACCCCCCGGCGCCTCCATAGACGCTCGGCGCGCGTCCGACCGCGATGCGCCTGGAGTATCCACCGGACAGGGAGTGCGAGGTGAAGGAGGGACGAGAGCTGGAGCTGGAGAACGTCTGACGGGTAACGGACTGTTTCACCTGAGTCATGGTTTCTGGTGATGTTGTCTCTGCGCTTTGGGTTGGTACACGTCTGACAGCTGCTTAATGGTTTTCTCTTTCCAAGGGTCTATATATATTGTTCAGCAGGGGGTGGGGTTTCGTCGGCTTATTTACGGTAATAATTATCTAAAAGGCATCAAACGGGTGTGCCCAGGGTGCGCCGGATAAAAAAGTGACCCAGGTACAGAGTACTACACGACTATAACCTGACCGACACGATTTTACGCATTAACATCAACTGTGTTGTCGAGACATATACAGTAGGCCTATACAAAATCTAGGTAACCCACTTTTCAGGACATTTATTTATTTGCCTTTATTTAACCAGGAAAGAACCTCACTGAGATTAAAAATCTCTTTTCCAGGAGTGTCCTGGCCAAAATAGGCGGCCCAGTTATACAAATACACGTACAACAAAGAACAATACATCACAACAATAAAATATTACAGCATTAAAAGCATTTGCAAATCATTAAATCATTTTCTATTGCACACAAACGTGTTTTGAATTTACAAAGAGACACCAACTGATTTATACGCAATTTCATTTGAAGAGAGTTCCAGTCTGACGACATTGAATTATATAATGCATTTAAATATTAAAAAGGGTTATAAAATCCTTTATGTAAGTTAATATGTAAGGATATGCTTTATGTAAGTAATTCAGGTTGATTTGGACCAAAATTCAACCAAAATTTACTCTATATTGCAACAGTATTATTACTGTTAACATAACATTTTTCGCATGTTATTAGCAATTTAAAACCTATTTGAAAGTACAATTTTTTAAACAAGTGACTGCTTTTTAGCAAATAATTTGTGCACTACAGTTTACCGTTTTTAAAAGCATATAGTCTGCATTTGTTTTCACCAACAAAAATGTTAATGCTATACTTTAATTTCGTACATGTAAGTTGATATTATGAATGAAAGTTATTATAAACTACAACCAACTATCCTGTGACTAAGGTAATTGACCCATATGGGTATGTGTAGAATGAGGACTTTAAGCTCACGTCACACCCAGATTAGTGACAATTTTTCATGATTTAAACGATTGCAAGGTTATAATGTTAACTAAACTTTAGTCAGTGATAATGTAATATTATTAGATTATTAAAGAACATAATGAGCATTTCATGAAACATAATAAACTGATCTAAGCATATCAGATCACGATAACGCAATTTAGCGATAAGAGTTGTAAACAAAAAGACACTCGACGCGAAATGCGTTTTCTGTGAATTTTATTATTGTTTTTTATGTCATTATTATTAAAATATTGAAGTAGCCTTTAACCATCCCTAAGCCATGTCATTGCAATATGTGTACAAAGGAAAATGTGATCCAGCAGACGCGATTAAGTTGTGCACACCTGCGCAGACCTGCCTGCATGCGCGTGACATTTTTGTCGTCATTTTTCAATCACAATGATTTGGTTCTTTACATCACTGCATTAGTCACGGCTTTCCCTTTAGTGTTTGCAGTATCTTAATGCCCTCATTACGAAGTATTGAGCTCCCACGAGACCTTTCCGTTCGCCTACACTAATAAGGGTGTGTTCACGTCTGCATCTCTCCACTCCCGCATACCTCACCTCATCCAGACTGAATCAACGTCTCCGTTCATCTGTAAATAGACTCGTCTTAAAAAAAGAATCGTATTTTATGTCTTGTGCTGGTGGGGCTACGAGTTTCAGCCAACGCGCTGATCCGATCCCTTTAGCCAACTTTCACACATCAGGGATTCCTCCCTGTGAGGATGGATTTCCCAAATGTCACCTTTGTTTGACAAAGACAACATGTGCTTTTGTATGTACTTGGTTTAGGATTGTTAAACCTGGATCTGTAAGGACAATAATTTAAGTTTAATATTTTATATGAATATAAATATTTATTTTATTAAAACGGTCCACGTTGCGAGGTGTAAACACTGGTTAAGCAGCACTTCCGGTTTCGTTTTTATTTGAATTTTTAACCCTTTTTCATATAATTACATTTCAAGCATATTTGTTTAACATTTTGATTCGTTTATAAATATTTTGTTGGTTGTAGGCCTATTTTGTTGAAATGTTTATGCCCCTGTTGAAAAAAACAGCATGGGTTAGGTATGTTTTGATGCTGGTTTGACCATCTTAGGACCAGCACATGACCATCTTAAACCAGCACAAACCAGCATCAAAACATACCAGCGTTAAAAAACTGAAACAGGAAGTAGTTCTGGACCAGTGTTGTTTACGTTTCCTCAAATACATTTATTTAATCTAAAGTAACCTCTATTTTATTTTATTTATTTTGTTAAGCTTTATCAGCACAACAGTTTCTTTACTAGTTGTTTTAATGCATTTAAATCGTTTTATATTTATTTTAATCTGTCAAAACAGTATGTTTGGTTGTTATATCATGATTTGTACAAAATACAAATTTTAAATGTTTCCTTCTTTTATTCACAGTGCTGGTCCTCTAACAGAAAGAGGTGGGGTGGATGAGAGCATCTATGAACAGAGAAGTGGTTTCGGGTGGATGCAAGATGATCCTAGTAGGTGCGAATCATAAACAAAACAAAAGTCTTCGTCAGGACCAACTTGATCTCTTCTTCGGTGGAAACATAAACATTGAATCAATTTACTATAAATATGAGATTCAAATGCCAAAAAATTTAAAAAACACCCATTTCAAAACTTAACACAACGGCACATTTATAAAAAATGATCATTAAAAGTTGATCAAATTAATACTAAATACCATTTGTCAGACAAGGTTCGAAGTGTTAACACCAAACAATTACTTGAAACATGCCCACCATTGTCATACTTTAACTGTTTGTTTTGTTTACACAGCACTGGTCCAGAGCCATTAAGGACTGATTAGAGGTCAGCGTAACGCCGTGGTAAGTAAAAACCAACGGTTCACCGCACCACCCCGACCAGTTCGACTGGTATAAGTGAGAGTTATGTGCCCATCCCTGTTTTGGATTTAATCATCAAAGACACTCCTCTACATAATTGTTTTTAAGTCTCTTTTCTCACCCGGGGCGATCGCCGATCACCAACCAGTGTCAAGCAAATTGAAGACTTCTATTGTGAAGCATTGAGATTTTGTAACCTAAACCCTCGTCTTCACACATTCATTCATTGATAAGATCGATGTTCTGGGTTTAAGATGACTCTTCGGTGCGGTTGAGGCTTGCAAATTGGCACGTTTTGAGTTTTTCTTAAAATAACCAATTTGTATCTTTCAATGACGTTTAATATGAAATACCAGAAATGGTTAAGTAATAGGTCTAATACAAATTCACAATGAGATTGAATTGAGCTCCCAGTTATGGAAGACATCATTAATGATTATGATCATTCAGATGCCATTTTGTGAATTGTCAGGATGTTTCGTTCAGGGTGGATTTCTTCTTTTATGTGTACGAAATGTCTTTCTGCACGAATAACACCCTTTACATAATTCACTTTGAAAGTCATTGTGTGTCATCAATTACTTTGCATGCTTCTTTTTTTTTTAAACCTGTCGTTTGATGTGGCCCCTGTGATATGACGCGCTTCATGTTTTTTTATTTTGATGTCTTGGTTCGTGCAAACACGGTGACCGATAATGAAGCAGACGAACGGGATGATGTTTCATGTTTGTGGAACAATGTGGAGGTTTCACCAGGAGATGAATACGGTACACTTGACTGATGTTTGGTGAAGGATGGTTGGATAACTTTCAAAGTCACTTAATCCCAAAACAGTTGACAGTTTATCTGCCAATCTGTCTGACTGTCTACATCCACAAGTTCAAGTGGTCACGTGACTAAAATGTTTGTCACGATCTTAAAACTTTTTGTGGTCTGAAGGCACGTCTGGAGAAAACAATAAGTTTGTATGTGTTAATGTATTTGATTTCAGAATTCACTAATACATTTTTTTTATTAAAAGTTAAAAGGATCTGTTAACATTTAGTTAATACATAATGAAATAACATGAATGGTGACGCAAATATTTTATTTTATTTATTTATTGTTTTCTTTTATATTTTCTTTTCTTTTATTATTTTATTATTTTCTTTTCTTTTATTGTTTTAATTAAATTAAATTAAATTAAATTAAATTAAATTTAGTTTAGTTTAGTTTTACTTTACTTTACTTTACCTTACTTTACTTTACTTTACTTTACTTTACTTTACTTTACTTTACTTTACTTAAATGACTTCGACCAAATGATGAAAAAAGCAGCCAATAAGAGCCCAGAATAGACTTTTAAAAACTTTTTTAAAAATCGTCTTAATTGTATACCTCATGAGGCACAATTAATAAATTCACATAATTCCCATAGTAATTCCCATAGTTATCACATTTATTTGCATAGTCTTTGCACATTTTTGTTGATTTTACTATTATTCACAATGCAACAAAAAGTGACACTACATTTTGAATAATACTGTCTTTACATGTAGTGAAAGTGTTATTGTCTATAAACATAAAGATCTTCCTCATAACAACAACCACAAACCGTACCGAAATCCTAAAAGCTTGTCAAGCGTAATTACCCGCCAAGCCATCGTGAACTTCCTTAACTGTCTTCTCACGATCCGCCGCCTTCCTATAAATCACTATTCGTTTTCACTGCATTGTTTGTTTTAAACAGTGGAGACACGCAGCAATGCGCACTATCCATGGCGACATGCCTGAGCATTGTAGCGTCGCATGCCTAGCGTGGTTTTACCGCACGGGTGCGCCCCGGGTGTGGCTCACCCTTACCGTCTGTCTGCACATTTGATGATTAAACATGTGATTATGTTGTGTGAAATAAAGACATTATACACACAAAGCATTACATATAATCGACATGTTGGGACAGGTTTCGTACAGATTTGGACAACAGACGGACAGGAATCATGACTATTGTTACGTCAGTGACAGCAAGTGCAAGTTAGGGTGTATTTTACAGATTCACAGATGACTGATGGTGATTTACGTTCATCCCGAAAAACTAAACAAGTCGAGAGCTGTTCGTGTTTGGATTAGTTTAATAGTTTTCTTTTTATTTGCATAGAGGTGGCGTTGATGGATTAATTCAGAAGGGACAAAGTATCCCATTACAGCCCCATCAATATGTTGTTTTAGGGCCTAAAAAGACGTAATTGCAAGGAAAAGTCAAACAAGACGTTCTGCATAGCTGAAGGGTCTTTGAAGTGGTGTAAACTAATCATCTTTGACTTTGTGTCAACAAACAGGGTGAGAAAGACATAGTGTGTCAGTTGGAGACTTGTATTCTGTCATTAAAGTCACATGTAATGTATGACAAGATAACAGAGGAATGTGCTTGAGGTGTTCTCTCAACTCATTTCCCCTTTTTTGACATTTTTGAGATGACTTTAAAACAATAAGTCAACGTCATGTAACAGGTGTACTACTGATGGAGCCATACTTGCACACGTGCGCAGTTGTGAAGTGTGCATGTGTTATGTCTTTGATTTCGAAATATGTCAGTTGGTCATTTAATGCATTGATATTATTACATGTTTGAGTCATTTTTGTGCTTAAATCCTCCGGGGGGGGGTCTAGGTTTGAAAGATTTACACTGTATATGCAAGGTCGCCCTAATGTTGCTTACAAGGGGTGTAAGGTCATATCAATATACCATAAAATTACAAAATATGCATTCAATTGCTGTGGCAATGCTTTTTATATTTACTTTTTTTTTTTTTTACATTTTTTAAATATGACGTATTTAAACCCATTGGTTGAGCTACCAGCACACCTGTGTTTATGTTTTGGTTTAATGTATGTTTTGTTTTGTGCATTGAGTTCTTACTGCTTTAGTGAGTTTTAAGAAGTTCTCTCTTAAAGGGGTAGTTCACCCAAAAATGATGACAAAATTTTCACTTTTGGGTCAACCATCACTTTAAAGTTTGTCTTTTTTTATTTAATTTTTATCAAGCTTTTATGCTTGTTTTATCATTATTTTAACACACAAAAAGGACAAAGACAGACAAGAAGCCTTAAAACAGCATGTAAAAAAGAGGGGGAGGAAAAATCATTTTTTATTATTTTTCTGTTTTCATTACTTTACATACAGAAGTTGTATGTACAACTAAGAAAATATTGCATTTTTATAACGTTTTGTAAATTAATCTGTAATTTAAAATTCAGTTTCACTTTTTAAAACTGTGTTAGAAATATTGTGATACTATCATATCATGATCCCAGTGTTGTGTATTTCGCTTTACGAATTGCTATGCCCTTATTGTTTACACTGTTTACATTGATATTTATTTTTTATGTGCTGTGTCATGTGTATTTTAAATTTCAAAGTGTTTGCCTTTTTTTAAGTCCTGTGGTGGGAAAACCAAATGTGTTAAAAGATATGGACATGACAGAAAGTATAAATATTGGAACAGAAAGTACAAATATTGATACAACAAAAGTGCAAATATTGATTTGATGATTTGAAGCAGAAAATGCTTGTGCGCGTGCATGCGTGTGTGTGTGTGTAAATATTTATGTTTTGTAAAAAACATGTGAAATCAGGTGTATGTAATTGTATTGCAATATGTAATGACTCAATTTTCCTTAAATAACACCAATCATCCATATTTCTCGACAGGGGGCCTGGGGCCCACTAGGGGTCCTCAAGAAATAAAACAAACATAAAAATAAGCTAAGATGTTATACAATGAATCATTTCTAAGCATTTGATTTTTTACATAACAAACATGCATCTTTCTAGCTAAGCTAAGGTCTAGAATATTTTATAGTGATGAAATTAGAAAGGGGGGCTTTGAACATTCAGGGGGGCCTTGAAGGCAAAATCGTTAAGATCCACTTATCTCGTTGTAAATTTTTATTTCTAGCACTGACGATTTCCTTGTCCATGCAGACTAAGTTGTTTACTCCGTCAGGCCACCTCGTAGATTTACTGTTGGACAGGCAGGCGCGTGCACGCCATCGTTTACCTGCAATTACATTCCCTACCTTTTAAGGAGACGTGTCATTAGACCACATGTTTTGTCATGGACCTCAACGCCGGGGGCCAGAACGAGTCGGGCGGCATTCCCTGTCCCGTGACTACCAGATGCGTCGACACCCCCAGAACCAGATGTGCGAGGGTGTATCCCGGCACAGCCAGATGGACTCTCGCCCGGCCGCAGAGCGTGACTCTCATCTGAGGGGAAATCACCTGAGCAGGGACGGTAAAAAAGATAAAGGGGGCGGGAAAAGCCAAGGGCGTGTGGGTAAGTAGCTTTTGTTTTGTTTTCTGATGAACTTTCACTGAGCTTGTGAACTGATCAAAGATTTGTCAAAGGCTGTCGTCATTGTTTGCTCAACTGTGCGTTGCATAAGTTCGTGCATGCGTGTTTTAGAAAATATTGTTGAAATCTGGAGTCTTGTGGCTTTAAAGCTTACAACATTTAATGTAAACAACCAAGACAAGTAGGTTTTAAATCCTTGTTATAATACAATAAATGGTATTAGGTACAAGCAAACTGCGCAAATTCCTTTTGTGCGCCGCCGCAGTGACTTTGTAAGGCTGTTTGTATTGTGTAAGTATGCCCTAAGGACTGTGTTCTCTACCTGAAGACAAGTCCACGGAAAAACCATTATTTAAAAAAATGCTATTGAAGCCAACGGTGAATCTAATCTACACATGTGCCTACAACAATACATACAAACCTCATGTACGGAGCAAACACATGCTCGCACATGCCATAAAACTCCAAGTTAGACTTTGACCCCGAGTCTTTGTGTTTATCTACGGCCCTGTCTAAGTGTGATTGTGACTGTAATCCGGGATCAGTAAGCACAAAAGCATTGCCAGAACTCGTGACACAGCCTTCTGGCTTTGGTGCATGACAGACTTTTCAGTGTCAGGACCCCGGCGGACCCCTGATGTAGGCCTACCGACCGTCCCATTTAGGGCCTGGGAAAGACAATCATGATAGTGTGTCTGCGACGTCTTTAACAGCCACGTCTACAGAAGCGTATGTATTCTTGATAAATATTTGCTCGGTAAACACCCAAAACATCAACTGAGGTGTGGCATGCCGCAAACTCAAGACAAGCTCTCGTGGTTTTCTGTGTCTTTGCAGGGACCACATGGATGGACTGAAGGATCCAAAAGGGTCCCTCAGGGACCTGAACGAGAGGTTGAAAGGTTTCGTGGAGCACGTGCGTCTGTTGGAACAGGTGAACCGCAGACTGGAGGAGCAGATTGTGGAATGGGGGAAGAGAAACGTTGCTCCGTCACAGGACCGGTGCGGCAAGGAGGCGCTGGCACGGGAACTTCGAGCTCAGGTCGGTCTGCGTTCTCGCGGCGGTTGCTGATTATGTGTTTTTAACATCATTACCGTGATGCGGTGGGACCTGGAGGTGATACACGATGTTCTTATGAGTTCACTACATGTGGTCAGGTGACCGTGAGAAAAGACTGAGACTCGGTTAATAATCTTAATTAGGAAATTAAATGCTTTTTTCAAGTCTTGAAGTTTGTTTTTCAATGTGGCCCCCGAGGGCCCGTCAGGTCTCTATTTTGACACGCCCAGATCATTCCAGGAGATTTTACTGATAAGGTAATGAGTTGAATCAAATGCTTTAGATAGCGAAGTTTTTGTTAATGTTTCCTTGAGACTCAGAAATGGTTAGATATGTTATATTACCTTTGCACCATACACTTTTTTGGCAGTATTACTTTATATGCTTCCCAAAGAATGTGATCTTTTCGTTTGCATGCACCACAGCAGTTGCCAAAATGTACAGGCAAAACCACAACAACACATATCCCACAATGCAATGCACCTTTTCATTCTCAATGTTATGAATTGTCTCAAATTCAACCTTTGATTTTTGTAAATCTCATTCTGGACTGGTTATTTTATCCAACTGCTCAAATGAATAACTGTGAAAAATCTACTAATAATTTTCAAAAAGAGACAAACTCAACAAATGGTTTATATTTGACACAAGGGTGGTTTAAAGCAACCTAGCATTTTGGGGTGAAACAATCCAGCATAGGTCAATTTTCAACCCGACGGCTGTGTTCGTCACTTTTTCATCCAATGCTGGGTAAAATTACCCAGAATTTGTGAAGATTTTTTGCCGTTTGAAGTAATGTGTTTGGAATGGAACGCACGCATCCTTTTTTTTCCAGTGGCATCTAGATTTTATATAACAATTAAATATTTTAAAAGAAAGGTAGCTATTTTTCGTTTTTGTTTCAAGTTAGTGTCGACAGTTAACACAAAAATAAACATTTGCACATCACCGGCAAATTGTATAGATTGGGTGCCCTACCAAAAATAAACAACTTCCAAAAAAATTGAAATGTATTAACATTTTCCCGTCATTGATGACATGTTATGTTTCCGTCATTTCATGTTTTCACTGTGGGGGCGCTGTTACGCATCTACGGATCCGAAAAAACAAGCGAATTCTCTATCTATCTTTTGATCATCGTTTTGAATCCGATCTGGAAGAAGTCTCTCAAAAACCCATTTTCTCAGCTTTTTTTTTAAATATTGTCCACTTACTTTATGCTAAATAAAAATGAATGAAGCTTTTTTTCCTGTGATATAATAAATGTCAACACAGCAAAAACGTAACTATTTCACCAGGTGGCTAATTTTGGCGAATTCGTATGAATTCGTACGATCTCATTCGTGCATTTTAGTACAATTTGCTTTTGCGCCAGTGGCGTTAGGGGCGGGGTTAGGGGTTGGGTTGCAAAATTGCTTTTTTTCTAGTAATCGCACGTTTTGTACGATTCACAGAGTACAAATTCACACGAATAAGCCACCTCATAAAATCGTTACGAATTCCCGTGAGGTTGTAAATGTTTGCCCGTTTAAACGACAAAATAGAGCCATGAAAGTTTGGTGAATATGATCAAAAATACTGACACTGGCTGGCAAACCTGTGTAAATTTTGTTGCTCTGCTTTACACGCACAAAAAAAAGATATTTGGAAGAATGTTTGTAATCAAACACTATTGACTATGTAGGAAACAAAATCTACTATGGTAGTCAATGGTGCCCCAGAACGGTGTAGTTTCCCACATATGTTAAAACATCTTTTGTGTTCAGCAGAACAAACAAATGTATACAGGTTTGAAGCATAATGTAGAGCCTGTGTTCTCGCAACATGATTTTTCTATTTTCTATCTATTTTTTTGCACTGCATTGTGGGATACACAAACCTAACACAATGAGTTCTGTCTATAATTTGCATTTTGGTGATTTGGGTATCCTATAACAAATCACAAACTGCACATGCATAGTGCACATACTACAATCTGCCTAAATAGTACCCATAGTATGGCAATGTGCCAAAAACGCAAACCCCTATTTAAGCATATTGGTTTGAATTCCACCAGACTAAACAGGTAGTTAACTATTTTCCAGAGGCAGAGAGACGCATAACACCTGCGCTTCCTTAAACCCCTTCCTGTTCTCTTAGCTATCATTACCTTGGGAAAGATTGTTAATCCTTCAGCACTTCAGGGTCGGTTTTTTACACGCTGCTCGACCTTTGACCCCTACACAATAACCTAATAACCTGCATGCTTAAAGACACAAAAAATGCAGAAAATGGTTAAAACCGGGTTGCAATGGACTTAAAATGATCCATAACAAAGACCATTTTGTTTGCTCTGGAGCAAATTCAATCGAGATAAAATCATTATGTTGAGAAACGCGTTATATAAACGTTAAACCAACAATCCTGGCAGCTGTCAAAACATCTTTCAGATATTCAGTGGGATACTGTCTGTCTTTCTGTCAGCCGTGCAGACTGATGCACTGTATACACTATAATCTTTTCACACTAAGAATTTAGAAATGTTCCCATGATTAGTTGGGTGTCAACAGGCATTTATCGGCTATAAATCTGAACTAAATATAATAATTGACCTTTAATATTTCGTTTGATCAAACTGTTCTGCCCGCAATTTCTCAACCCCGGGCTATTGGGCGTTCTGTACTTTCTCTCTTTATTATTTGGCTAAGTGTATTTTCTGTGTTTGTAGGTTAGCAGGATGCTGATGGAAAACGCAGAGGTTTTGTTGCAATCCGACGCTGTGAAAACCGAGGCCTCGCATTTACAGAACAGGTCAGAACCTGTAGTTCTGTCGTAATATGCAAATTAGCCAAAACAACATAGTTATGCAGGGTGTGTTTGGAATGGGAAATTTGCATATTGTCGACAACATTTACACAGCATACATGTCAACATGATAACAAAGATAAACTGATGGCATCAAAGCATCACAATGAATGGTTTGGTGATGTTAACGCCCTCTTGTGGTGAGAAAAAGCAAGTAAAAGCAATTGAAATGTGTTGAAACAAAAACGTTAAGGTTTGCATGACTAGTTATCAATGCAAAAAATACTACACGTGTAGTATGAACAGTTAATCGTCGTCTGTCTGTGTCTGTCTAACCATCCATTATCTAAATATCTATAAATATATGTGTGTCTGTGTGTTATTTACATATTGCCTCTAAAAATGAATAATAATAAAGACAAAGGTTAACTCCATAATAATAGCCAACTAGAAGCTTGTCAAACAAAATTAACATATATTATTAACATTACACGGCTCATTTGAATGCTTGATTCTGATTGGCCAGTCGCGACATTCTAAGGGTTGTTATTTTCAAATATGTAAAATATAAATATGTCTTTTAATAACATATATGACCTTATATTTACAAACGATTCAACCAATTTGCCTGTTCGTGACGTTTTGAACGTCGTTTCTTACTTTAAAACCGAAACTAAACGGCTTTTCCTCACGGAACTTGGTCTGCATTCGGTAAAAATGAGCTAATAAAATATTTCAAATTCACATTTTACGTCCAGTTTTTTCCTAATGTGGCAAGTAGCCGTATAATAAGCGGGATAATGTACAAGCAGCCGGCTGTTATCGCGAAACAAGCCCCTTATTTCTGCAATAACAACCAGCTGCTTACATTATCCCTTACCTAATGATGTCACAATGCCAGAATGGCAAGCAGCCAATCAGAGTGAGTTTTTGTTGATAAAATAATGACAATAGATAAATCAATGATTCAGAATCTTCTGTTAGGTGTAACTGTGAAATCAGAGTTCGTTTTAATTTCCAAAGAAGCTGCCATTTAAAATGATTGTTAATGGGTGTGCGCTGCATGTTCAGACACTTCTATATCCCAGGGGATGATTTTTTTTAAATTAAACAAATATCCTCTTTAATCATTTTGTTATATGAATGCCAGATTAAAACGGTTAGGAGACGTTTTACCGTATACTTTCAACAATGCATTTTTCTTTTTAAATGTTTTTCATTCTTTGACTCTTATTGCAGACTCAGCCCTTCAATCTTAAAACATGAAGATCATCGTAAATGTATTTCTTGAAGAGTATATTTGCAAAAGCAGATAGGCCTAACTATGTTTTTAAACCTGTAAAAACTCCATTTATTGTGTTTATTGTTTTTTGTTAGTTATTATTACTTAATCAAAATAACTCAGTTGTTGTTTGATTGATATTACTTGGAATGCACAATGAAAAACATGATTTTTGAATCATTTAAAAACTGAGGTATCTGTTTTTGCAAATATACTTTTTACTTATTAGTATTTCAAAGTTTTATTTTACAAATAAATTTTAATTTTACTGTTTTCTTTACAGATTTTGTATGTATTTTTGAAACGCGGTCAAAAAACGTCAAATTACAGAAAATGACCACAAATTTACAAGAAAAACAGGGAAAGGTTAATTTTACAGGGGAAAAACGTTATTTTACAGTTTATTTCATGGCGCAGCTGCACCCAAGCTGCCAGAAAATTTCAGGGTTTTTAATAAGATTTCTTTTTCACAGTTAATTTCAAAAACTATAAAACTTCAGAAAAAGACAACAAATTTACAAGAAAAAACTATTTAATATATAACCTTACATCCTGTAATTTTACAGGATTTTTATTTTATTGTATATTTCTGTTTCTCCTGTTTACAGAAAATTTCATTTTTTTAACGGATTTTTTTACAGTGTAATTATGTCACGGTCCCACCGTCTTGTTTATGAAATTCTAGTCGTGTGGTGGGATCGGGGCAGAGTCCTTGGGTTTTATGTGGGAAGACCATGAGATGTTTATGTTTTTACCTCTCATGTGTTTTTCCAGTGTCTCGTCTCTGTTCCCATCCCTCTTGTTTCCTCGTTATCTTTCCCTGAGTGTTTAATGTCTCACACCTGCCCCATGTCGTTATCCCTCGTTTGTGTTTCCTATAAATACCCTCTTGTTTCTTTGTCATGTGCTCATGCATTGTATGTGTTTGGTGCCTGTACTGTGTGGATTATGTTTGTGCTCTCACCCGTGTTCCTAGTCCTTGCCCTGTTCGTGTTTCGTGAGTTTTGTGCTTTATGATTTAAGACGTTTGGTCGTGTCCTTTAGTTTGGTTTATTTGTCTTGTTTTCATTTTGCCCCCTCGTGGGAAGTCTCTTGTTTTAATTATAACTCTTAGTTTTGTTTTTCCCCCATCGAGGGTGTTTTGTGTTGTGTTTTTGAATAAAGTCTTTTTGTTAACCCCTTCACTGCCTGCCTGCGCTTGGGTTCTCTCTTCCACCACGTTCTGCCAGTTCGTGACAAATTATGTTTAAAATAGTATTGTAATACTAATTATTGAAAAACAGGGTAATCTATTGTATGAAAATAATTTATAGCAATTTTTGCACGAATTACAATTGTCCCACAGTTCCTCCATGACCCGCAATACTCAATTCAGTTTTATTTATATGGCGCTCTTCACAATTTTGCATTGTTGGAAAGCAGCTTTCCATGCACACAGAAAGTATCATATACGTTTCATATAAAGTGTATCAGAAAATACATTTTTGTCAAAAATAAAGACAAACTACATATGCATAATTTCCACGTAAGATATAATTTTGTCAAATTCTGCACAAAAATGATGTATACAAATATTGTATCACTGTGACAAATCTTCCTTAAGGGACATTTTTTGTGAATGTAATTTAATTAAAAGGCGCTATAAAATAAACATTAGTAATATCCTGACATGTTCTCTACTTGTATTTCATTCTTCTATTGCACTACAGTTTGCGGTCATCATGATTACAATAAATTATAATTATATATGTCCATGGTATATCCATAATGTAATGTGTGTACTCTATGTTTGTGTAGGTGTGAAACAGAGGAGAAATTTCGTCGCGTGACAGAACAGCAGGTGTCACAGCTGAAACTGAAGAAGAAGGAGGTGGAGATGACCAACAAACTTCTAGAGAAGCAGCTGTCGCAATCCGAAAAGGAGTTCCAGGAACTTATAAAAGAACAAGAGGTAAACGGACTGTGTGTAGTTGAATGTGTTGCGCAATTGTGTGTGTGTTGCGTGTGCAATGATCTGTCACATAAATCATTTTATGTGGGGAAATGTTGACATCTGCCTTTGGTAAAGATGCTTGTCGAAAATGTTCTGTACATGCCAAAATGCAAAATGCAAAATGCGGTTAGCCTGAAGGAAAGAGGTGTGTGTGTCAGTTAATCTTCAGTGTTTTAGAAGATTTTCCTGAAAAATATGGAAAAATGTCCTCATTTCAACACCCTTATGTATTTCAAAACCTGTATATGACTCATTCTTCAGTGGGACACAAAAGAGGATATTTTGAGAAATGTCGCATTGGTTTTGTGTCCATACAATGGAAGTCAATAGGGGTCCAGTGTTGTTTGGTTACCGACATTCGTCAAAATATCTTCTTTCGTGTTCTGCAGAAGAAAGAAAGTCAAACTAGTTATGTTTTGTTTTCAAGGTACATGAAATCCCTTATTCATGATGTGACCCCCTTTAAATCCTTCTCTCTCTCTCTCTCTCTCTCTCTCTCTCTGGCTGACAGAAGGAGCTGGATCAGCACCAGAGACGGGCAGTACTGGAGTCTGATCGAGTGCTAGCGCAGGTTGCTGCAGGAGAGAATGGCAGAGGAATGGATCTCTCCCGGACCAGCACCCGGTGCGACCACTCCAGCCCCGCTCAGAGCAGCCCTGACTCAAATCCAGCCCCAGGATCCGGCCCGGCAACACAGACGAGGCCCCGCAAGGATGCAAACGGCCCCATGGCGCCGTTTCCTCTACAGGTACGAGTCCAGAATTCTCTCTTTATCTCTCCATCTCTCACTTTCTCCTTCGCACACTCTCTGGTCTGCTGGTCAGGGCGCTGCAGTGTGTGTGTGTGTGTGTGTGTGTGTGTGTGCGTGCGTGTGTGTGTGGACTGCTAACAATTCTATTAATATTCAAATAACAATGGGATGTCAAGGCAACAGAGAATCTTTTATTGTTTCAATCAGAGGGTGATCATTATCTGTCAGCGCAGAATTTATGTCCTAGCACAAAAAGAAACAAGCCTCGTAATTCTCCTTGGGGCACAACAACACACTGCAGCTCATCCTTACAGAGAGTAGGTCGTAGTACTGTGGTAAAGTCAGGGCATCCCATGATAATACCCGTAGTACTGAATGATTGTCGTATTTATACCATTATGGTTTTGAAATTTATGTATGTGGTACGCAAAGATACTTCCAAGAATACCATGGTACATATGTTGTCCAAAACAACATGGTATTCCTATAGTACTATTTTAAAAATACTATAAAGTATTGACGCTTGTTACCTTTTTTGTACGATGTTTAATGTTTAATAAAAAATGGTACAGATTCTAATGTTTTCCACAGTAAGTAAGTACCATTATCTAGTGTGTTTTGGGTCTTTTGAAGATATTTTCATGAATATTGGAAACCAGTTTTGGCGCACCATTGACTATCATAGTAGTCTTTTTGAGTTAACTATCCCAGCCATTATTTGTTATCCAATCCAATGAATAATTTATTTCCCTATTTGAATTCTAATGGTTTCCAGTACAAATAACATTATGAACCATTAGGGGTCAACCATTACAACCAGTACAAAATTCCTTTATTTAGTGTGATGTGGGTCTTTTTCCAGTGGATTCAATGATGTTTTATTTGTTCCGACCAAAAATAACATACATCCCTGCTGAAAAAATCAATAGAAACCATTAAAGAAGTTATAATGGTTTTATTGGTTTTAAAGGGATTTGTATTGGTTTTAATAGAAACTGTAATGATTCTACTGGTATGTGATGGATTCTATTGGTGGGATGTTAAATCCTACTGGAATAATGCCCAAAACACACTACAAAAAGGAATTTTGTGATGGTTTTAATGGAAAAAGCTAATGGTTCATAATGGTATTTTATTGTAAACCATTAGAATTTCTGTAATGGTTTCTGTTGGGTTTCTATTGGGTTTTTTTAGCAGGATCGTAGTGTGTTTTGGGCATTATTCCAGTAGGATGCCATCCCTGCTGAAAAAAAATAGAAACCATTAAAGAAATTATAATGGTTTTAATGGGTTTAAAGGGATTTGTATTGGTTTAAATGGAAACTGTAATGATTCTACTGGTATGTGATGGATTCTGTTGTTAAATCCTACTGGAATAATGCCCAAAACACACTACAAAAAATAATTTTGTGATGGTTTTAATGGAAAAAGCTAATGGTTCATAATGGTATTTTATTGTAAACCATTAGAATTTCTGTAATGGTTTCTGGTGGGTTTCTATTTTTTTTTTTTTTAGCAGGATCGTTATTGTAGTGTGTTTTGGGCATTATTCCAGTAGGATGCCATCCCTGCTGAAAAAAACAATAGAACCCCAACAGAAACCATTACAGAAATTCTAATGGTTTACAATAAAATACCATTATGAACCATTAGATTTTCCATTAAAACCATTACAAAATGCCTTTTTGTAGTGTGTTTTGGGCATTATTCCAGTAGGATTTAACATCCCACCAATAGAATCCATCACATACCAGTAGAACCATTACAGTTTCCATTTAAACCAATACAAATCCCTTTAAAACCAATAAAACCATTATAACTTCTTTAATGGTTTCTATTGATTTTTTCAGCAGGGATAGAACACCTCACCAACAGAATCCATCACATACCAGTAGACACCATTATAGTATCCATTAAAACCAATACAATTCCCATTATAACCATTAAATCCATTACATTTTTTAATGTGTTTTGTGCAGGGTTCTATTGGGTTTTTTTTCAGCAGGGTTGTGTGTGTGCAGGTGAGAGCAGGTGACGGGGTCCTGAAGGAAGCCCGAGCCGAGCTCACGGAGGCCAAGAAGCGATGGCACCGTCTGCAGGTGGAGATCGAATCGTTACACGCCTTGGTGTGTTAAACTCCCACATCTCCACCGACACACCTGTACACGCCTAAACACACAGTTATTGTATGAACCCGTTTCACCTTGCCGCAAAACACTATAATTACATCACTTTGTGCTAAATACTTTCACATTAAACCACAAACGGCTATTACACAAAGACTTATTGGTGAAAGGGAAAGTTCAGCCAAAAACAAAAATTCAGTCATCGTTTATTCACCCTCATGTCATTGCACACATCACTCATTGCTTTCTACTAAAGACTTTTTCAAATCTCCATCAGGAGAGAAGTCTCCAAAGCTCCTTACGTCACACTCAGCAGCAGTACTCCACACAGCTCAAGGATCTCTCACGCTCCGTGGGGAGTCTGGAATCGGAGTTGGAAACGGTACGGGACGGTTTGGAGGTCCAGCGGCAGAACCACAGCCAGCTCCTGAACACCAAGATGAGGCTGGAGAGAGAGATCGCCACCTACAGGAAGCTCCTGGAGCACGAGGAGGGCAGGTCGGGGGACGGGACGCAGTCAAACACATGCTCAAACTTGTATTGTGGCGAACGGTTGATGTTATGTTTGTCGGTTGTCATCAATCTTTTGATGTTGTGATTTGTGTTGTTGTGAGCTATGAGACATCTCATCAGTTAGAGAGTAACCAGAGCGTGATCCCACTTTTGCTTCTATCTACAGGTTTTTAAGTTCAGATGGTCTGAAACTGAAGCCGTGGAAGGGGTCTGTTTCCGCTCTGGAGCAGAACGGTCTGCCCAACGGATGTGACGAAGAAATCGCTCAGACTGTTTCCACAGAGGAGAAAACTCCAAAAAAAGGTGCAGGCCTACGTCGCCAGAAGAGCCTTGTTATTTTGACAGGTCAGGCGAACACGTGATAGCATCTTAAACATCTGGAGAAAATGTTTCGTTTATTACTGATGTTGTCGAGTTTTCATAAGACAGTTTAAACTGTGCATAAAAAATATTAAAATTGCACTGTACGAAATTCTTTAAAAATGTATAAAACATTTTAAGTTGTATTTAAACAAAAATGGCAAAAAAAAATGCAGTATATATATATTTATAGTCATGTTCCAGTAGGGGGCGGTATGACAGTTAGAGAACCAATAGTCCATTCAATCTCCCCAAAAAATCAAAATATTTCTAGTAATATTATAATAATATTCTAAATATGTTTTCTAACACAATTTAAATGTTATTTGTTCGATGGAAACACTGCTCTGATAGCACCGGTACGTCTGAAAGACGGTCTGGAAAACATCTGTTATGTAAAAACATCTTAGAAAGAGCAGTTTTACATCCATTCTAAATCGTAAACATCTTACCGACATCTTCTAGATCAGTGGTTCTCAAACTGGGGGCCGTGGCCTCCTGGGGGGCCCAAGATGGTTCCAGGGGGGCCAAAGATTTTGTGGCATTTTAGAAATATAGATATCTATCATACATTTTGTGCAATCAAACATCAGAAAAACAACGCCACCAACCAAAAGAATTGATGTTTTAGCATTGTTTAACTGAATATTTTCTTGGTTTAATTAAAATTTTAAGTTTAAGATTATAAGCCTTTATTTGGGGGGCCGCAAAGCAATGCACTCTACACAAAGGGGGCCTTACAACAAAAAAGTTTGAGAACCACTGTTCTAGATGTCTATATGACATCTGAAGGCAGACGTCTCAAAGATGTACAAACAACCAGTCAAAAAATATGTCTTGCAGATATAAATGCAGACATCAAATAGACGTCTCCCAGATGTATGTGTGCTATCAGGGTGCTTACCTACAATGTATTCATAAAAGGGGAAAAAATGGGCGTGTTTATAACCAGATTCAGGTGGAAACAATGACGGCGAGATCTGCACTGTAAAAACTCAGGAGATTCTAGAAGGAAACGTTGTCAGAGAAAGTGCCGAGGGTCACGGAAACGTAGAGTAAGTTCACGTTCACGTTTTATTCTTTGCGAAGGGATTGCTGGTGTGTAAAAGCGTGTGTGTGTTTCCTACAGGACAGAAAAGATCGACAAAGTAATCCGGCAATGGGAGGGGTCTTTCTTTCAAGGAAATCCCAAACTGAGAAAGAAATCCGTGTCTTTGCGTTTCGACCTCCACATGGCCGTGGCGGACGAGGGGTGTGGCCAGACGAAACGGGACAGTCTTCCCAACGTGGAGGTCCGTCTGGTCATGAAACGGTCCCGCAGCATCCCCACATTCGCTCAGTGATGCTGTGACATCACAGTGCTGTTACATAGTCATGGCTGTCAACCGTGAAAGAAAGATGATGCCACATGTGACATCACAGAACCTTTGCTACATGAGAGAAAAAAGCATCACATTGTCACTTAAAACCCAAATACAAAACAAATTGCTGCACATAGCTGCCAAGTTAATCTGTAATTCATTGAGTTATGAATTATTTGACGCATTTGGATTGAGATTACTTAGAGAGTATAAACTATAGTTTAGAAAATGTTTTGAGAATGTAAATGCATAGGCCGATGTCGAGCACTGAAAAGTGTTGAATGTGGAAACGGATAAGAAGTTCACCTTCAGTGCAGCCTAATGCAAGATGTCTTTTTCTTCATTTGACAAATGCTACTGGAAATCATTTAACACCTCGCTGAACGCAAATTTGTCTAGATCTGGTTCTGTGAGAACCAAGACGAAACGTTGCGAAATTGCAAGTGAAGCAAAACTTGGCAGCCAAAACAGAAGATTTATGATGGCAGTGTTTACTGTACGCACGATATTGCCTGCAATGACGTTTACAAAATTAGTCACGGCAAAAGCTGACGGTCTAGATGCTCAGAAAGAGAAGATGAAACATCATTTGAACACATGAATAACCTCTGTATTCACACACGCTATTACAGATGATTTATGCTTTATTTAAAGTGCAAATACTGTGTCTTCCAATGTAAAATTATGCAGGATTATTATTAAGCAAACCTGAAATTTCGATATTTAAAAAATGGGTAAGATTAAAAATGGCATTTTTGATCTGCATATGTTATTCTTTAAATGGACTGATTTATGAATCTGCTGTGTTCTACCTCTGAAAACAATATTGTAAATAAATGGGGATCTTTATGATGCAACAATAAAATAGATAGACAGTTAATTTAAAGTTATATTCAATCTGATCTGATCTGATCATTTAAGTTGGTATCAGCTCCTGTACATATTGGCTCTTTATTTTCATATGCACATTATCATCTCCTAAAAAAAGAATTGTGACTTTAAAATGCCAAAAAAAGATATATATATATAATATATTCATTGGGTAAAAATAGGACGACGAAATCTTATCCTGCCCGTCTCACGTGCACTTTATTAGATCTTCAGCAACACACTTCCTTTGATATCTTGTTGGTTTAGGGCATTCAACGTTTCCTTTTCACTGCAACAAAGGCTTAGATGACATTGTTGATTTGTTTTTGTTACACATGTTTTTTAAGCTGTATTAGCTCTGCCCTGCTTAATGATTTGGCTTATATTGTATGACAGGTGCTAATAAAGCTATTCTTGTTTCTGAAGTCTGATCAAAGACGTTTTGTTGCTCACAGAGGCTTAAAAACAACAAAGTTGTTTAGCATACAACAAAGTTTTCTCTGTTAAACCTGGGATAAAGTTGACACTTTAAGGGGATTATATACAGTTCTGAATGAGATAATGTTGCACAACGGTGGGTTGACACTGAACACAGTGTGATCTCCAATATAGCACGCAATATAGATATTGCCATTGTGCATGATTTTTAGGCTAATATTACCCACAAACCCTTCTTCTGCAACAGAAAAGGTACAGGGTTGTTTTGAATTGCAAATAAAAGTCAATTAGGAAATTTAAAAAGACCGACTTTATATTAACATAATAATATAAAGACAGAACTTGATATTAATGTATATTATAAATAAGTATATATATATGTCATATATAATACATTTTTGTGGTCTTACATTTTTAAGAATTATGGTAAAATAGTTGAAATGACTTGTAAAGCCAATTTGATTGTACTTAAAATTTTCAAGTAATCAAAAACTACAGTCAAGATGGATAAATGTTGCCATCTGGTGGTCATTATTAAATATGCAGGTCACACATCAACGGTTTTTGTAATCCTGTTTAGTAGTTTGAAGTGTTATGTAAGTAGTTGTTGTGTTTATGTAAACACACACACACAAAAATTCGGGTATCAAACTTTGTCTGTTTGTTTATCTGTCTGTCAATGTCAAGTTGTTATGTGTAGAATAAATCGTTTTAGCTTCAAATTGTGCTTCATATGCATTAAAAGTATGTTTGTAGTGCCAAACTAGAATAGCTGTGTGCAATAAAAAAAACTGTGCAGTGTTAAACGAATTAAAATAAAAAAAATTAATCATAAAAATTTAATATTATTTAGTGCCACAAAAACATAAACAAAGATTATTTGAAATAAAGTAAAAATACAGTAGGAATAAAATCAATATAAATAAATCAAAGTGTGTTATTAACAGGAAATCGTGAAAGAAAATCATATTGTATCTCTGTGTGGGTTATAAAAACTCATCAAAACTGTAGAAATGTGGCACGCATTAACGCCTGCAACCAGGAATGCCATTTTGTGTGTGTTTGACTGTGTGTTTACACATTTGGAAATATATTATTTACATGTCATTGTGTCTTTATGTATTCTATATTATATCACCAGTAATTTCAATACTTGGGTATAGAATCATCAGACAGGAAAGAGGAAAAATCCTCATATGAGTGTGTGTGCATACCAACATGACTGAATACACACACATACACGCACACAAATGGACCACAGCGTTGATCTCTATACCCCGTAATCCCACCTGTCTTTTTCCAGAAACCACTGACTCAATTTTTGGACCTGGTTTTCATGACAAAGCGAATGTCCTCTTTACACAGAGATGTCTGGTTATAAAAGAGGCATGCTGGGATGGGCCTGAACCAGCACAGCTCCTCACTACCCCTCCACAGGCGCATCCCCAGCCGAACCTCTGCAGAATGGGCCGGGTGAGTACGAAGGTGATCAGGACACACGGATTATTGATCAGTTATTGATTGACATTTGTGATGATGACTGTGTACAGTAGTGGTGGACCGATATTAATTGCTTATTTAATATATATATATATATTGGTCAATCACTAGGGCTACATATGTATTTTATAATTTTATTTATTTTATATTTTATACTTTTCATGTTTTTACAATTATACATGTAGGTCTATTTCTATATATAATTATTTTATTTTTCCCTAGTTCTTTTGATTTTTCCATTTTATTTTATTTTGCATTAAATTATTTATTATAATGTTTATTATTTCTTATCTATATTTTACCATGTCTATATATTTGTCTGTTTTCTGTACAGCTCCTTTGTAACATTTCAAAATTGTAAAAAGCATTACAGAAATAATTTATCACTGTATTTATAGATTTTGTTCAACTTTTAAATAATAAAATGTTTGTATTTTACATGTTTATATTTTTTATAATATATTCCTTCCATCAATATTTATTAGGTATAATTTTAAATATCATTATTTTCAAATAATATAATACTTTCTTTTAGTACATTTTTATATAATATATTACTTGCACTATTTATTTGGTATTATTTTTTATATTTATATTTTTTCTTTTATATAATATATTACTTCCATCAATGTTTATTTGGTATCATTTTTTATATTTATATTTTTATATAATACATTCCTTCCATCAATATCTATTTGGTATAATTTAACCTAATACTACGAAATCCATATTTAACAGTAGATGAGATGCCAAACCGATGCATAATGTAACTACTAGTTCATTTATTAATGTTGGATGAAATAAAATTTCCCCGTCTTCTCTGTCCAGATAATTTTCTACGAGGATAAGAACTTCCAGGGTCGTCGGTACGAATGCGACAGCGACTGTTCTGACTTCCACGCCTACCTGAACCGGTGCAACTCCATCCATGTGGAGAGTGGAGCTTGGGTGGTGTACGAGAGGCCTAACTTCATGGGCTGCCAGTACGTCCTGACCCGGGGCGAGTATCTGGATTACCATCGCTGGATGGGTCTCAATGATCGCCTCTGTTCCTGCAAAACGATCCACTTTGTGAGTCTAACGCACATTAGGAACAATTTGATTTTTTTAGGATCCGGTTTACTGCTTAGCTAATGGCCCAATGGGAAGGCAAAGTGTCCACCTAGCTGTTTGGTGGACATTTTCTATCTTATTTTAAACCAACCATTGGATTTGGTCCATATGGATTGAAACAACCCATTATTGTTTTAATATATGTACTTATACCCCAAACTATCCGGATATCCCTCTCCCTTCAGGTCAGTGGTTCCGAGTACAAGATCCAGCTCTACGACAAAGGAGACTTCGGTGGCCAGGTATACAAGACCACCGAGGACTGCCCGTCCGTGGTGGACCGCTTCCGTACCCGCGAGGTCCACTCCTGCAAGGTGCTGGATGGGATCTGGATCTTCTACGAGCACCCAAACTACAGGGGGCGCCAGTATCTACTGGAAAAGGGGGAATACCGTAAACCCGTGGACTGGGGTGCCGTCTGCCCCACGGTCCAGTCCATCAAACGCCTGACGGAGTAACGTCTAACCTCTAAATCCATCCATATTCAGTCCTCCTAACCTCCAAACCGCCCGACCACGGCAGCACCAGTACACCTGTGCTGATATAATAAACGTGTTGCAAATGAAATGTCTGAAGTTCTTGTTTCCTTTCACAACTCCTTGGCATCTTAAAGTGGGCTTTAAAATTGTGAGAGACAGATGCTGTTTTAAACGTATTTACTGACTGAATTAGCCTACGTATAATATGGATATACTAAGTGAGTGAGAATTGCAACATAATAACATAAAATTGTTTAATATACGAATAGATTAGTTAGTGATAATTGATCAATTAAGATAATATTCTATAATATTATTATATTCAGAATCAGAAAGAGCTTTATTGCCAAGTATGTTTGCACATACAAGGA
Organism: Triplophysa rosa; assembly: GCF_024868665.1. Taxonomy (NCBI): domain Eukaryota; kingdom Metazoa; phylum Chordata; class Actinopteri; order Cypriniformes; family Nemacheilidae; genus Triplophysa; species Triplophysa rosa. The sequence continues at coordinate 12,923,548 of NC_079914.1, forward strand.
ATTTGTTTTGGTGACAGGAGCCAAATTCATGAACAAGAGAACATTTTTAGTTATTTAGGATATTTTTGTTTTGATTTTTTTAAGAAAGTGATTTTTTTGTCCATGACGAGACAGGATTTCAATTCACAAGAGATTAAATTCAATTTCACATGTTTACATTTATTTCCAGCAACATTTTGTATTTTACTCCTCAACGTTATTGCAAGAAAATTTTTGAGAGAACGTTATCTAAAGTTCAGACCACGTAAGGCATATTTTGTTGTATGCCTTTTTCTTAAAGAAAATGCTTAATTGCAGTTGCCTAAAACGTTTGAACTAATGTGCATCATTAATAAAAATTATAACTTAATTTACTAAAGTAATTTCATTAAAACAGCTTACGATGCGTTTACCACAATAAATGAAACCAAAAAACATCAACTAGTATAAGTATAATAACAAATCGTTTGTGGAAACCATCTCCTAAACTGTTTTATTTATCTGTTAAAATGACCATTTATTTAATTTAATTTTTGAGACAGAAGCAGAACTGATGGAGTTTCTATAGATAACTCAAAGGGTTTAATGCTAAAGGTATTACAGGCTGTAATGTGTGTCACATAATTTCCTTATGTGTATTTGCATGGAGTCGTTTCACTGTTTTCACATGTTTTACCTTTACTGAACTTTATATTTAGGGAAAGTTTATTAAACACTTTCTCCAGCCTTCTCAAGAATAATAAGCTATAACCTGAACCACAATTTTCTATTTAGCATTTAATGTATATATAAATCCAGGTATATGTAATTAATGGCTATACACTTCGTTTTTTAGAGGCTGCAGTTACACTCCTAAACATCAGATGGCGCTGTTGAGTAACGACAGCTGTAACAATACGCGAATACGTGATCGTGGAACGCAGCATGCTGAAGATCTCTGCTTGTATTAAATCTCATTTTGTTTCGTTTTAAAATGTTTTAGTTAGAAGTCGCAGTGATTTCCAAGAGTATTTAAAACGTTTATAATAACAATATGGTAACGTCATAGGTAGGCCTACATTATATACAAATATGATATACAATCGGAATAAGTTTTAGCACGGACAGTTCATGATACTAAATCAAATTGCATTCTTGTATTTTTTGTTTTTAAATTAAACCTTATTTCTAGGTTATTTTGAGAGACATTTACAGCTCAGCATGGCTTTGGTGCCCTATAATGAGACCTTAGTGCCATCTCTTTCCAAGTTGCATGAGAGCTCAGCCGAATTCGATCTGGCCAATCACAGGATCAGAATCAGTCAGAACTGGAACCAGTTGGGTGTGGCTGCTGTGGTCTGGGACGCAGTGAGTTTTTATTTATTTAATTATTTTGGTGTCAATATTAATCTTGACAAGGGGGGCAGAAGCTGTTAAAGAAGCAAATGGATGGATCGTTGCTTCTTGCATTTAAATGTTTAACATGAGCTTCATCGTGTTCCCTCCTCAATTAGGCGGTGGTGCTCTGCATGTTTCTGGAAATGGGTACCATTGACCTCAAAGGAAAGCGAGCTATTGAGCTTGGAGCGGGCACAGGTTTGGTGGGCATTGTAGCTGCTCTTCTTGGTAAGCATGTGCAATACGTTTTCTGTCTTGTTATATATTTTAGTGTAACTCATTATTTTAAATAATGTTTCATTTTGGGTGAACTGTCCCTTTAAGTAACGTTTGTGTTTTTGCAGGCGCAAAGGTGACCATTACAGATCGAAAACCTGCCTTGGAATTTCTGGCTGCTAATGTGCAAGAAAACATTCCTCCCAGCCAGCGGCCTTCAGCGCAGGTATCTGAACTCACCTGGGGGGAAAATCTAGATCTCTACCCACCAGGCAGCTATGAGCTCGTGCTAGGAGCTGACATTGTGTACCTGGAAGAGACGTTCCCTGCTCTATTGAAAACCATTGAGCACCTGAGCTCGGAGAACACTGTGGTTTTGTTGTCCTGTCGGATACGGTACGAGCGCGACGAACGGTTCCTGATGGACCTCAGTCGGAGGTTCTCAGTGGAAGAGGTCCATTATGACTCCGAAAGGGACGTTCACATTTACAGAGCGGTGAAAAATACAAACAACACTGAACTGTAAGGAGCATTTAGATAGAGATTGCCTTTGTGTAAGTCGTTAGGTACATGAAGTCCAATATCATATTTTCTTCGATTACTCAAAGATAAAAATTCTGTCAGCTTTTATTAGTTCAGTCATGTCACCTGCATATGACTCTTTTCATCTGTGGAATGCAAAAGAAAATATTTTGAGAAATGTGTCAGTGGTTTTGTGTCCACACAATGGGGGTCAATGTTGTTTGATTACCAACATTCTTCAAAATCTCTTTTGTGTTCTGCAAGAAAGAAAGTCATACAGGTTTGGAATGACGAGATAAAAAAAACATTTTTGGATGAACTTTGAGCCATTTCTGTACCTGGTCAGCGGATGGCGCTGCCATCAAGGACCAAGATTCAACACGAGACTTTGAAGAAAGTGGATACCTGTTTTACCTTCAACTGTCTGCTGTCTTTTTTTCTGTTTACCTAACAGCCGCAAGTTTAAAAGTATATACCTGAGATGCAATTGATCCATTTTTAAGATTACAATTGTTAAATACAAGCTAAATGAAATATTAAAAGTTTAACACTTGTCACAACAATTTTTTTTTCTAGGACACAGAAGAATGTAAGCATGTAGGCCGAACCCCTTTTATGTTAAAAAACGAGATGATTATCAATAAAATGAGCCTTTCCTCTAAGTAAAGAAAACTGACCTTTATCTTAAGTAAACAATCTCCAGTTTACAACAGATAACACACTCCGGTCCTGAAAAGACTTTTGCTATAAAGTCCAGAGCAGTGGGAATAATCCAGTGGTTGTGTTGAATCTAGTGGATCTATTTCTTGGACAGCAAGAGAAAAAAGCATTCAAATAATAATGATAAAATGCATTAAAGGGCAAATTTACCTAAAAAAAAAATTCTGTCATTTATTCAATATCATGTCGCGCAAGACCTGTGTATGACTTTTTTTCTGTTGCGACATGTTGCGGTGGTTTTGTGATCCCACACAATGGATGTCAATGGGGTTTAGTGTTGTTCGGTTACCAACATTCTTCAAAATATCTTCTTTTGTGTTTTGCATAAGAAAGTCAGTCATACAGGTTTGGAATGACATGAGAGATCAATTTAACACATAACAAAATAACAAATTTTGCTTTTACGACCTTTATTGCCATTGCAAACCTGAGTTTCTGTTTTTCTGGTCTGAGCAGAGCCTGACAAGTGCCATGACTGTTTATTATTTCCCAGAATAACAACGCTTTTTTGATAAACTTGTCATTACTTGGACCAAAAGCTTTGAAGCGCCTGGCCCGTGATGCTGGCCGAATCTCATTAAAACCCATCACCTGTTTAACACGAGAGTTTTCATCACGCCGCACCTGTCAGGGGAAGTTTAACTTTCACGGGCCATGCTGCATTAAACTGGATTGAATATGTGTTTGTTTGCGGAGGAAGTCTGCATATGAGACAGATAGTTCCTCCTGGAGCTCAGTCAATAAAAGAGACACTATGATATTTGTTAAGCTTTTAACAGGCTTTTAAAGCCACGCTTTCCACTGTTGAACGATTTTTAAAGATGACTTGACTTGCTGCCGAGGCGATATTTTTGTAGGCCTACAACATTTCTGTACAAAGGTTTCCTATTTTTTAAATGCCGGATTCTTTTTTTGTATCAAACAACAAGGTAAATTTCTTTTGTTCAAGGTTGCAATTAAAGTCCCGGTGAAATTAAAAATGACAATTCTTATTTTTTCATGAAATATTGCAGCGTTTATAGTAAATAGCTTATCAATGTGGGTCATTTTCTTTTTAAAATTCATGTACCCTCATAATCTTCAGTTAAAATCTGAAAATGCACTTCCGCCCTGAAATGACGTAAACTAGACGGCTTGGCCGGAGCATCCGTTAACTCCTCCCCTTCAACTGTCAAGTCTGCTGCCTGTTTCATTGCAAAATGCAACGGCTGTTTTTACACATCCAATCAATTCGCAGGGAAAAACTCAAGCCACGCCCACTCATTTTCTCCTTTGAAATTCCTTTTCACTCGGAAATGTGTCAGAATACGGAAGTAAAAACGATTGCAACTTTCGGTTCACGGGGACTTTAATCTCAAAGTAATATAAAAAAGTAATCAGATAAATGTGACATCACATCCTGTAGGTCTTAAAACCAGAAACATCAGCGGAGTCCCTTAATCTGACGTCAAAGACATAAAAATGTTCAAAGCAAACTGGTCTTAGCCCGGTCGTAAGACTCACTAACTGCACATTTATGTCATAGTTAACCTCTAAACACAATCATGTGACACATGAAGTCTCTAATCTGGCGTATTTTACAGCCCTTGGCAGTTGGCAGTGAGAAAGTGCACATTGCCCTTTGAGAATGATTTTATATATATCTTCTCGAGCATCTTTTTGAGATCTGAGATTTTCACAAGAAAAAATGTGAATGTGTTTATAGCAGAATGAGTATGGGATGGAAATCTGTTATACACTGACCAAAATTATAAACGCAACACTTGTTTTTGCTCCCATTTTCATGAGCCTTTTTCAAGACTTTTTCTATGTACACAAAAGGCCTATTTCTCTCAAATATTGTTCACAAATCTGTCTGAATCTATGTTAGTGAGCACTTCTCCTTTGCCGAGATAATCCATCCACCTCACAGGTGTGGCATATCAAGATGCTGATTAGACAGCATGATTATTGCACAGGTGTGCCTTAGGCTGGCCACAATAAAAGGCCACTCTAAAATGTGCAGTTTTACTGTATTGGGGGGTCCGAAAACCAGTCAGTATCTGGTGTGACCACCATTTGCCTCACGCGGTGCACACACACATCTCCTTCGCATAGAGTTGATCAGGTTGTTGATTGTGGCCTGTGGAATGTTGGTCCACTCCTCTTCAATGGCTGTGTGAAGTTGCTGGATATTGGCAGGAACTCGAACACGCTGTCGTATATGCCGATCCAGAGCATCCCAAACATGCTCAATGGGTGACATGCAAGAACTGGGATGTTTTCAGCTTCCAGGAATTGTGTACAGATCCTTGCAACATGGGGCCGTGCATTGTCATGCTGCAACATGAGGTGATGGTCGTGGATGAATGGCACAACAATGGGCCTCAGGATCTCGTCACGGTATCTCTGTGCATTCAAAATGCCATCAATAAAATGCACCTGTGTTCGTTGTCCATAACATACGCCTGCCCATACCATAACCCCACCGTCACCATGGACCACTCGATCCACAACGTTGATATCAGCAAACCGCTCACCCACACGACGCCACGCTGTCTGCCATCTGCCCTGTACAGTGAAAACCGGGATTCATCCGTGAAGAGAACACCTCTCCAAAGTGCCAGACGCCATCGAATGTGTGCATTTGCCCACTCAAATCGGTTACAACGACGAACTGCAGTCAGGTTGAGACCCGAGGACGACGAGCATGCAGATGAGCTTCCCTGAGATGGTTTCTGATAGTTTATATGCCACACCTGTGAGGTGGATGGATTATCTCGGCAAAGGAGAAGTGCTCACCAACACAGATTCAGACAGATTTGTGAACAATATTTGAGAGAAATAGGCCTTTTGTGTACATAGAAAAAGTCTTAGATCTTTGAGTTCAGCTCATGAAAAATGGGGTCCAAAAAAAAGTGTTGCGTTTATAATTTTGGTCAGTGTTGGATTTCTCAGTTTTCCGACTGTTGTTCTAAATGGCGTGCCATAGTCTGAACAAACCACAAATGCAATCCATGAGCACCCCACCCAAACTTAGTCACCAATATAAATAAATAATGTGCATTCTTTATAAACACACAGCAATGCTTGAGAAATAGCACCCTGAAACTATGAAAAAGTTAAAAATTAAGTCATTTTCACCAGGGACATTATTCAATAACATTTCATGAATAGGGAAGTCAATGTTGAAAAATAATTTGTACACTGAAAGGATTTCCATTTTACCACTGAATTCAGATCTGAACGAAATGTATTATTCTTGAAACAAACATAAAACCTCTTTTGAGTCATTTTAATAGTCTTTGTGCTTTTTATCTTTCAAACTTATTAAATCGTCTTTATATGTTTCTTGTTGTGATTTTGTAAGCATCTTCTTCAAAACGAATGGGTAATCTGAAATGTTTGATGATTTCCTGCATGAATATCAAGGTTTTTTTGCATAACATCAATGACAGTTTTATGAGTTGTGGGAGGCTCTTGTCTCCTTTGAAATAACTTGAGGAAGTGCGCCTGTGTCACCTCAGACATTATTTATTATTTGCTGTATAAATGACCGTCATAAATGTTATAGCCCTCAATAAAAATGTTTGAATACTGTAATGTAGCCTAAAGGAATGCCGGCTTTACATCAGGTCATACATGGACCATATGAGATTTTTATTTATTTATTGACAAATGTTTGGTTATTAATGCTCAATCCCCTATGAATTAAAAACTAATTTTACATTTAGTTCTTTATGGCTATGTGTTTTATAATATATTAGCCTATATAAATTCATAAACTCAAACGATCAACACACTTATTCAGAAAAGCCATTTCATAATGCAAATTTAAAATATTCTACATTGCACGTTTAGATTTATTTATATTGACAGTTACTGTCAGTTATAACACTAACGATCAATAATTATATAATTAACTATTTCCATACATGAGACTTTGACATGTCCAGATAAATCTCTGTATCGCTGGCTGATCTAAAGGGAGCATTAGAAGAATGCGAACTTTAAACTACCACGATTTTATTGTTCCCTTAACAAGAAACGTGGAGATAATATTTAACACTAGTGCCTTCAGAAGCGCACAGACACGGAAAGCAATTTGCGTTGAAGAATAGCGGAATACCGAACCGGAACTGTCGCGAGATGGTCAGTAAGTCCCAATATTGCAAATATTTTGTGCGTACAACTTGTTAAAAGTTGCATTTAACTTCTGAAGGTCTAAAAGAGCAAGTACATAAAAGCGCATTTGGAGAGAGTGCGTTTTACGCACAACGCGTTTTGTAGATGTGCCTCGTGTAATCCTGCTTTTGTTTGATTTTATTTCTCATGACATGTTTTAGAACATTGGGAAATGGATTTTGGCCGCACTTGGGATCGCAGCGATCGTTGTCTTAATAACTGTGCCGACAGTCATATTTCTCAAAGGTGGGTGCTTAAAAGCCACAAACAATAAGGATGCGTTTATTCATTTGCCTAATGTAATCTTTGTTTGTAGTTTGGCTTGGTTACAAACCGGTTACAAGTCAAACGGTCCCTTATGCATGTTTTATGGGTTTATAAAACGTGAATGAAGTATGTTTCAGTTAGAGATTTCACAGCTGATTGGCTGCAGGCGTGCTTACATCAGTGATTTTAGACGCTCAACACTTTCCAGTTGTTATCTGCGCCATTATCTTGCCCTGGATCTGAACTTTGTACAGTTGCTTACAGCTCTGGTATGTGTATCTGTACGTATGTACACTGTTAAAAATAAGTGCTATCTATCTATCTATCTATCTATCTATCTGTCTGTCTGTCTGTCTGTCTGTCTGTCTGTCTGTCTGTCTGTCTGTCTGTCTGTCTGTCTGTCTGTCTGTCTGTCTGTCTGTCTGTCTGTCTATCTATCTATCTATCTATCTATCTATCTATCTATCTATCTATCTATCTATCATCTATCTATCCACTATCTATCTATCTATCTGTCTGTCTGTCTGTCTGTCTGTCTGTCTGTCTGTCTGTCTATCTATCTATCTATCTATCTATCTATCTATCTATCTGTCAGAGGATAAAACACAACCCCAGAAGACATTCACACTTGAAGACTACTTCAACAACACTGCAAGAATCAAGTCATATAACCTGCGCTGGGTCTCAGGTAGGCTACTGTGTGTGGGGAAATTTATAAAAGTAGCATAATATAACAAAAACAAATAAAAGCACTGTGGTAGTAACAGTACGGTCTCAGATGACAATACCACGGTACGTTAAAATATACCATGATCCTGAATGATTACTTTATACAGTAAAACATTTGGTATTTGGTGATCTAACAAATACTTTAAAATATAATGTGGTGTTCCCATGCCACATGTTCACAACACCATGCTATCATCACAGTATAAAAATACTATTGTGTTTTACATAACAACACTATTGTTATGTAAGGTCACCCAATTGTTGATTCTTTTTTCGTCCAAAGATGATGAATATCTTCACAAGTCAGGAGACGGTTCCATATACCTGATCAACGCACTTACAGGAAATGGAAGTGAATTCCTCAACCATCAGTTGTTTGTAAGATCTTTCACACATCAGAGCATTTGAAACATTTCCTATCCTGACCAGACAACTTATGTTCAGACACGTACAAATTCACATTACCCGTTGGCTCAGCCAGTGGTGTGAATGTGGGGCGGAGCTACCTGTCTGAATAAATGTTTGGTGTTTATATCCATCGTGAATTATATGAATTAATTTGCATTTAGGCCCGTGTGGCAGCTTACAATTACATGGTGTCAGCCGATCGAAAATACGTCTGTTTCCTGAGCAACTACACGAAGGTAACCAATCAAACACTTTCATATTAGTGTTGGCCCAGTATTCGTCTATATACGTTTAACGTGGGTTTCTTCAACAGCTGTGGAGACACTCGTACACTGCATCGTACTCTATTTATGACCTGGAAAATAAGTATGTTTACCAGTTTGTTTTCGAAAACCATTGCTTAGTAAAGCCATAGATATACATTGACACCATGTTGACCACTGAATCATATGTCAACGACGCCACCATATTGAAAAGGGCAAAATTGCCCATAAACTCACAAATAAATGCAAATAAAATACAAATAAATGGTGAAACTGGGTTAAAAAGCACAATTAAGTTTACATGTATATACCAATTCCACTGCTTTGATCTATATGGAGTATAAAAACGTTCAGTCTTTTTTCGTGTAAAAAAACTCTTGTCAAGCATTGAAATCCTTTTATAAATGTAAACGTTGGTTAGGTTGTTTTTCCAAGAATGGCAGCTCTCTTGTTTATTTGTGTGCATTTATAGGGCAGTCTTGCCCTCCCCAATATGGCGGACGAGTAAAGCTGCTAATGTCTTGTAAACATTTATGCAAACGGACATTTTTGAAGAGGAAAAACTTTGTATTTCAGGGATTTTATAAACACAGATATCCCACATGAAATTCAGTACCTCGCTTGGTCACCAATTGGCCACAAACTGGTAAGAAATCAATTAATCGTGACATCATTCAGAATATCAGTCTGTCATAACCTAAATCTGTTTTTGCTAACAAATTGCTCACAAAACTAGCGAAAGCGAAATGCATCTTGCTCTTACATCCATGCAGGCTTATGTGTGGAAATACAACGTCTATGTGAAAGAAACCCCCGCTTCCCCTTCGCATCAGGTCACTGAAAACGGAGCCCACAATCTGATCCTCAACGGCATTCCTGATTGGGTGTATGAAGGTATTGAACGACAGCCAATCGTGCGAGACGTCAGTGATGTGTCATTTTTACCTGTGTGACAATCTGCCATATTTGTTTCATCTGCAGAAGAGATGTTCTCCACAAACTATGCTTTGTGGTGGTCACCAGGTGGAAGGTTCGTGGCCTACGCTCAATTCAATGACTCGGGCGTCCATAACATCGAGTACACATGGTACGGAAAAGACCAGTATCCAAACACTGTCTCCGTACCGTACCCCAAGGTAAAAGACTTGAGCACGCACAGACATTGAGCTAATATGCCCAACAGGTCTTTGATACTTTCTTATACGACTTCCAGGCGGGAACCACAAACGCAATCGTGAAACTGTTCGTCTTGGATACAAACACAACCACCATCGCTGAAGTTTCAGTCCCAAGTGATGTTGGGGCAGGGTAATACCTTGCTTATTTGCATTTACATGGGTTCTTCAAATCTTCTTATATATAAAATGAGGTGCTTTATTACAGAGAACATTACCTGAGCACGGTCACGTGGGCGACGGATGAGCGCATTGCAGTGCAGTGGCAGAAGAGGACACAGAACTATGTGGTTTTAAAGGCGTATGATTTCGACAATGGCACGTGGAGCGAAAATTCACTGGTAAGTTTGAAATGATTTAGTCACACTGATGTTTATGAGCGTAACCATCTACCATTTTTATAAGCGATAATGGTTTGAATGTCTTTATGGTGTTGACCGAAGTCATTTATGTCGAAAAGTCTTAAAGGTGCAGTAGCAAATTTTATGCAAATATGAAAAATTGTGAAATATTACTTTGTCTTTGTTTTTTTGTGTTTTTGAACAGAACCAGGTTCTTACAAGCAGCACGGGTTGGGTTGGTCGGGTATGTCTTTGGCGATAAACGTTCGATTTAACGTTACTACAACGTTAGTTGGAGGTGAAATGTTTGTTTGTTGGTTTATCTTGCGTTGTTTTCACAGTTCTCTCCAGACGAACCTGTCTTTCAACCGGATGGCGACAGTTGTTATTACGTACTGAGTGATGGAGAAGGGTTTAAACATCTTGTTTATTTTAATGGAGTGAGTTGAAACAGTTTACACAACACAAATTTATTAATGATTAAAGATTTGTGCAAATGTTTAGCAAAACCTGTTTGAAAAATCGTTCAATTGCGATCCTGAATAAATATGCGACGTTTAAATGCTAAAATACCGTAAACTATTTTTGTGAAAAGTGTTTCATTTACATTCAACCAAAAGCAAAAAACTAATTCGCCTATAAAAAATATATTTTTGCCTTCTTGTTGTAGTACAAACCCTTTATTTAAATATGCATGAATTTACTGATTATTTGCGATGTTGTTCAATATTGTCCTTTCTTATAGGCAGTCCGAGTATTTCTGACCAGAGGCAAATGGGAGGTCATCAGCATTCTTAAAGTCACAGAAGATGCCGTGTAAGTTTTCTACAAACGTCGAACAATTGTGTGTTTCCCCAGTTTATTTCCTCACCTGTCTTCCTGTATTTTTAACAGATACTATGTCAGTAACGAACACAACGGCCAACCAGGACAAAGAAACGTTTACAAGTAAGTCTGACGATCAGAAATCATCTAATTGTTCATGATCTGAAATTAAGATTAAACTTCAATGCTTTTAACCCCGCTCCCCTGCAGAATTACCATATATGACGCTTCTCATTCTGAGCCCGTGTGCTTGACGTGCACCTTGAATGAGGACAGGTGTAAATATAATTCGGCTCTATTCAGCCGTAAAGGGATGTACTATCGCATGGACTGTTCGGGTAAGCACTATTGTATTCACATGTAATGCAACATACATTAAAGCACATGCAAGGAAATGTTATTGTCTTGTTATCTATTGTCCGTAGGGCCTGGACATCCTCTGTACACACTCAGAAACAGCCAAGATGGGTCAGGTACTGTTATATACTATGGATTGATTGGAGGCGTGGCCTAATGGTTGGCGCGCACTAACCATTAACCATTAAAGGGATAGCAACGAATTGTTTTTGCCATTATGGCAAAGATTTGATTTAGTGCACTGGTTATTGAAGCGCTGTCCCTTTAAGAACACATTTCATAGTGAATTGCATGTTGCCATGCATAAAATGGTTTCTTACAAAAAAATTTTGAATGTTTTTAGTATAAATCTACATTACGATTATTTTACGAAATAGGATCAAACATAGAACAGTATGTATAAACCAAATTTGCAATGTTGGTGAGTGTGTAAACATTTACATTAGGGCTGTCAAACGATTAATCGTGATTAATCGCATCCAGAATAAAAGTTTGTGTTTACATAATATTTGTATGTGCACTGTGCATATTAATTTTTTTATTTATAAACACATACACATACATGTATACATATTTAGGAAATATTTACGTATTTATATGTATTTATTTATATTTACCAATTGTTTAAATTATATATGTTTATAAATTTGTATATTTTATATTTTTCTTAAATATATGCATGTATGTGTGTGTGTGTTATTACATGTACATTGCACAGAGATATATTATGTAAACACAAACTTTTATTCTGGATGCGATTAATTGCGATTAATCGTTTGACAACCCTAATTTAAATTCTTGTTTTTTCTAGAGGTGAGAGTTCTTGAAGACAACAAAGAACTGGAAGGCATTTTGCAAGACATCGCAATGCCGTCAGTTACACACGGGACTCTGAAGATCGGAGATTTTGGTAAAACTGTATTTTACAGCAGACTGCCAGATTACATAACAAACATAAACAATATGTTTTCGTTTCATTCCAAAGCAAATCTGATCCTAATCTGTCTTTTCATTTCTTCATACAGACCTCTGGTACCAGATGACATTGCCTCCCAAGTTCGACAGATCCAAAAAATATCCTCTGCTTATTGATGTGTAAGCTAGCCATACATATTTTTTCAGTAAATAGATTTGTCCAAAGTACCTTAACAAATTTTGGTTTAATGACAAAATGCAATTCATCTGTAGATACGCGGGTCCCTGCAGTCAGAAGTCCGATTTTCGCTTCAGGGTGGGATGGTCCACATACTGGGCCAGCACAGAGAATGTGATCGTGGCCAGCTTTGATGGAAGAGGAAGCGGTTACCAAGGCGACAAAATCATGCATTCTATCTACAAACGACTCGGTACCTACGATGTAGAAGATCAGATCACCGCCGCAAGGTAAAAACAAGCATCTGTGTTGTGCTCAAGTGAATGTTTCAATGCAAATAATATAAAGCGGTGACAATTCGGTAGTTGCACAATATGGCGCCGGTGAGCTTTTGGGATGCCAGAGTCGGCAGACTAATTTCCGGTCGTAGAACACTGTTTGGGAAAATGAGGATCTTTGGCCGGCAAATATGGGTGTTTTTTAGATAAAAAAAAGTGGAAAGTAATATATCAGCGATAAGACAGATCCTCTTTACATTGCTGAGCCAAAACAACTCGATAGGACCGGAAATTAGTTTGCCGAACCTGGCATCTCAAAAGCTCACCGGCGCCATCTTGTGCAACTAGCCCATTATTCAAAGGAAAAGTTCACCCAAAAATGAAAATTCTCTTGTAGTTTATTCACCCTCATGCCATCCTAAGTGAGCCTTTGTCACATAAACAAAGTTTTTTCAAACAAAAATAGAATAATATATTATATAATTAATATAACACCATTATTTATATTATATAAAATAGCACTAAAATGTTTCTTTAGAAGCATAAATAGGTCTCAACTTGGGGAAGAAAACTTTTAATATTTTGAGCATCTGAAATCAAAACCTATGCCATGTTGATATCTTTGACTGTTTTTATACTTTGTTTTACCAGATTGTTTATAAAAATTGAATACAAACTGTAGGCTAAATTATTTCTGTTAATGCCAATATTTTAACTCTTGCTTTCAGACAGTTCATTAATATGGGTTTCATAGATAAAGACAGAATTGCCATCTGGGGCTGGGTATGTTTTCACCAGAAATATTATTTGTTATTTGCCCTAAAAACATACGATCACAAAATATATTGGGGCCGCTCTGTGTGTAATGCTTTGTTTCTAATGCAGTCTTACGGTGGTTACGTCACTTCAATGGTTTTGGGAGCTGGAAGTAGAGTGTTTAAATGTGGCATGGCTGTCGCTCCGGTGTCTAAATGGGAGTATTACGGTAAATAACTGGAAATATGATTTGAGATACTTCACTCAAAAAATAAATTCTGTCATCATTTACTCACCTTCAAGTTGTTTCAAATCTGTATAAATTTCTATGTCCGATGGGCAGCATTTATATACTTCCCATAATGCACTAAAACCTATTTTAAGGATTATTTTGTCTTCCAACAGATTCTATTTACACGGAGAGATACATGCTTACGCCGAGAGAGAATCAGCACTTTTATGACGTAAGTTGACAAGTACATCTTCTTTTATAGTAGTCTCTTCCTGTCTGAAAAAAGTCTTTGGTTTTCCAAAATGACGTCACAAACATCCGCATGAAATAACTCACGAGAGGAAAGCGTCACTAGGGTTTATGGGATGTTGCGTGTTTTGCAGAATTCCACAGTGACGGGCAGAGCCAAGAACTTTAAATCTGTTGAGTACCTCCTGGTGCACGGTACTGCTGACGGTGAGATAGCACTTCTGTGTCTCTGTCTCGCTCTCTCTCTCTTGCTCTGTCTATATCTCTCTCGCTCTCTCTCTCTTGTTCTGTTTATATCTCTCTCGCTCTCTCTCTCTTGCTCTGTCTATATCTCTCTCGCTCTCTCTCTCTTGCTCTGTCTATCTCTCTCGCTCTCTGCAGCACTTACAGTAAAAGTTAGTCTCATTTTAAAATCTTTATCATTTTTGCATTTAGTAAGTTTGTAAATGTGTGCAAAATGATTCATTCAATTCAGATTTTCTTTTTTACAGCTTTTTTTTTACAATTTTGCATTGTTGAAAAAATTGAAGAAAAGAAAACAGAAATTAAATAAAACCAGAAATACATGTTTGTATTGCAATTTTTAATAGGATATACCTTAGCATTATTATTATGACATGATGATTAAGTGAAAACATCTTTTTTTTAGATAATGTTCACTTCCAACAAGCCGCTCAGATCTCTAACGCTCTGGTCGATGAGCAGGTGGACTTTGATGCAATGGTAAGACGACCAGTGAGATTTAGAATTTGATTTTATGCTATAATATTAATTTCTTCTTGCATACCCTTCGGCTACCTCACTCTTGTTTTAATCATCTCTCTCTCTCTCTCTCTCTCTCTCTCTCTCTCTCTCTCTCCCTCTTAGTGGTACACTGATGAAGATCACGGCCTCAGAGGATCAGCCAATCAGCATGTGTACACTCACATGACTCACTTTCTGAAAAAGTGCTTCTCTTGAACTAGTAAACTCTTTCGACCACCCCAGAAGCTTTCAGTTCTGAATCAACGTTATTTCCAGACTGATTCATGCACGTACGATCACACATGACCAGCCCCTGATGGCATGAAAATCTGTCAAGCAACTGTATTGTGATGTAATAATGGACACGTTTATTCATGCTTGAATCAGTTTAAGACATTTCAAATGCACATTCTGAACATCTGAGTACATTATCGGTACCAAAACGTTTAATGCAATGTCAAAGAGCAATGAGAAACTTTGCTGTTGAATGTAAATTGTAAATGCTTCATGCAAAAATATACAGTAAATATACATAAATTACTACATATATATGGATGTACACAAAGCTTGATGATCCAGCTAATATTTTTTTAAGTTAAAGTTGAATCACATTTTCTGTTTTGTGACTTTGAGCTGGTAAGAGCAATATTGTGTATGTTCTGTTTATTCTGGAAATTGTCCGCAGTTAATTTGATTTGGAATGCATTAAGAGAATATTTTTTAAGATAAAGTATTTACTATCTGATTCTGAGCATCCTATGTGAGTTTTTTGTGTGATAATATTTATTGTGCATTTATTTGTAATGTATAAGCCAAAATAATATATACAGTACATCAAAAACTATTTTCAATTCCTAATAAACTTAACAAATATGCTAAATAGATTGTTGTGTAGCCAAATTACATTTTTACCACACCACATCATTTATATGACGACTTGTTTTAACAATATGTTTAAATATATGTAAGTTAAACTTTTTAAAAACGTATAAGAAATTTTGTTAAAACTTTCCTATTTCATTTTGTCTAAAATGACCATTTATTTTAAAATCTTATACTTATAGCAAAAATATACTAAACATGATTTATGTACTAAATATAAATATATATATTTAATAAAAATGTGAACATTTCCCAAAAATGTTGTCATGATTAAAAATAAAAAAACATATTTGAAACTTTGTGATAACGTTACAGAAACGTTCCTGCTTCAAGCTGTCTAAAATGGCCATTTAAAATAGATTTTAAAAACTTATAGCAAAAAATTATATACTAAACATGATTTATGTACTAAATATAAATATTATGTATGTTTAATAAAAATGTGAACATTTCTAAAAATGTTCTCATGTTTACAAATTAAGTAACACATTCAAACCTTTGTGATAACGTTTCAGAAACGTTCCTGTTTCATTCTGTCTTAAATGACCATTTAAAATCGATTTTAAAAGCTATACTATCGCAAAAAAATATACTAAATATGATATTTGTACTAAATATAAATATTAGGCTATATATATTAAAAAATATATTTCTAAAGACAGACATTGCGTTTTCGTCTACAGTAGCAATTCAGTTATTTTTCTTGTCCTTTATTTGTTCTGTTTTTTCACACTTCCAGGACAGCTCTTATATGACAGTACTTTGGCACGTCTTTCACTTTAAACAAACATAAGGATGAGTTTCATCCACAGCAGGTAATGGACTGACACTAATGAACGAGCTGAACGTGTGTATGTGTGTGTGCTTCCAAACCAGGCCGGCCCACTTGGTCCAGCTATATAAACCCACGGGTTTGAGAAGAGGCCACGAAACCAACAGAAGAAGAACGAGAGGAACGTCTGAAGTCGAGGAACAAACACACACTCATCTACGTACTGTATCCTTCCATCCATCTACTGGTAAGTTCTTGAGGACAAACTATATTTGGCTTTCAGAACCCAAACGCTGGTAGAAGTTGAGTTGGTGGTTAAATCAGATGCACCGATGTCTTACTATATTTTTGTATATGATTTCTACAGGACTTGTGTGTTAAAACGTTACAGAAGCTGAAAAATGAAGGGCATCCAAGTTCTCGCTGGTATTCTATTTCTCCTCTTTGTTCAAAAAAGCATTAGTGCTTCACTACAAGACGACAGCACAAGGTAAGAAAAGTACTTCATGGTACCAGAATCCATGTGCGTCTGTACGGTCTTATCAGAGATACGGAAACATGTGATTATGGTTTAAAATAAGTTTTGTTTTTTGATAATGGAGTTTCCAAGTATGTGTCATGTCTTAAACAATGTATAATTAAGCAATAAAATCATTAAGTTAGGTGTTTGAAATTTTGCAAATCATTATTTGACTACAGTATAAAGGAACTCCATAAAAGTGCTTCAACATTGTAATTGATACATATTTGTACACTTCGTCAGTGGGTGTACACAATTATACTGCCGTGACACTTAGCATTTCTTCACCTGTAGCACAGAGACAGTAGAAAATCTTCTACCGAAAGGGCAAGATGTCACGACCGTAAAGAGGCATTCAGAGGGGACGTTCTCAAATGACTACAGCAAATACCTGGAGACCAGAAGAGCACAAGACTTTGTTCAGTGGCTCATGAACTCCAAGAGAAACGGGTATGAACGATTACATTACAAAGAAATTACAAGTTTAATGGTGAAAAGGTACCTGTATCTTGCTACTTGATGTGCCAAACAGAAGTATATAGATTTAAATATTCTAAAATAAAATTGTTAGCATAAAAGGGAATAGTACTACATATAGAAACTTAAGATATGTTCTGTGTAACAACTCAGAAATACAATGTTCTTCACTTACATACTATTATTATCAAAATACTATCATATATATATAATTTTTTCCTTTTTCATCATTTTTTACGAATCGTTTTAATAGAATTTATTTGATAGAATTTTGATGAGTTTATATTATTGAAATTACATTTTATAGTATTAAAATATTTAATATAAATAGTAAAGTATTTGGCTAGGTGGCTAAATGTGAATCGTACAAAAGCATACCATATTAGGAAAAAACAGTAATGATTAGGCTCCACCCTTAACCACACCCCTTAACTGGCGTGAAAGTGGACCAAACTAACAACGTAGTATAATTAGCTTGCCATATATGAACTGCCATCAGATTTATAATAAAGGGATTCACTTTTTTCAATAATCTTAACCATTTTTTCTACATTTTTACTAACAGGCTTCTATTCAAACATTTTCAGTACGATTATTTACATCTCTATCTTATCTCCTCAGGGGTCCAATCAGACGTCACGCTGAAGGCACTTACACCAGTGACATCAGCTCGTACCTGCAAGATCAGGCCGCCGAGAACTTTGTTGCGTGGCTAAAATCCGGACAGCCCAAACAACAGTAGGCTTCAATGCTTAGTGACACCTGGCTTTATTGTGAGAGTGATGCAAATAAAGACAGCGAGTGTGTGTGAGAGAAAAATAACCGATCGCTTGATTGCTTCTAACGCACCACATGCTAATGCTAATGCTAATAAATCGCGTTGAAACTGGACTCTGTGGTTCTGGTGATCTTTCTGCTTTTCTGGGTTTGCACGGTGTGTGTGGTATTGCTAAACTAACAATCACCCCCACAAAAACAACCCACTGCCTACTTCTATTTCTATGCAATCAAATGACGATGTGATTTTGAAAAGTAGACGGTGCAACCGTGAATGACATTCCTATCAACCAATCAGACTTTAGCGTTGCGGTTAGGGGTGGGACTGAACCATTTTGTTTGGCAAAAAATGTTTTACCAGACAGAAATACATTTATATAACTGCATAGGCCTACTAACAAACTAACTCATTATCTATGCAACACTGCAAAATAGCAACTTTTTTCTGAAAGAGCTATCTATAACATAGATGTTTGGATAAAATATGGACAAAAATATGAACAACTAATCCAACTGTTGTTTTAAATGAATAGAAAAACATGTCCGGAGAAATGGATGTAAACAGATGTAAAATGCCAACACTAAAAAAAGATACAAATACGAAAGAAAAGCGTCACAAATTAGCATATCTGACGTCATGTGCTAGCATTTTTGGCGCTTTTTCAAACAGCACTTACTATTTTCTATTTAAAATATTTGGCAAAACTGTGTTCGTGAGCATAGACACTACAAAATTTGGTTACATGGTCAAACTTGGTGTGCAGTTACTAACAACTTGACTGCAGTCCAGTATTTACTGGTGCAACCTTTTAATAATTTTTAGTGGTGCAAAATGTCGATAATCTTTATGGTTTTTTGCTCATAAAATGTGTCGTGCATGTGCCCAGTGTTGCAGGCAACAGAGGTGCAGATCTGCCCCGCAGGAGGCATGTAGATGGCAGTTTTACTAGTGACGTCAACAAGGTTTTGGACAGCATAGCTGCTAAAGAATATTTAAAATGGGTGATGGATTCAAAGACATCAGGGGCAAGGTAACAGTATGAATGTCAATCACAATTAATACAAGAAATATAAATGGAGTTAGATTAAACATTTCTAATGTTTGCTATTCCTTTGTAGTGGAAAACGGGCTGAGAATTGATGAAGCAGCAATGGGCTTAAAATTGGATCCTGAGGGGCCTTCAGTCATCAAATGAATGAAAGCCATATCGCTTAAAGCCAAAACTCTGGAATCTAAAGCTAAATTTTTTACGTTTAAGCACTGTAGTTATTGTTATTTATTTTCCCATGAGTTAAAGAACATTGTGTAAGTTATAGGCTATATAATATTTTTTTATGATTTTATATGCGTGCGACATTGAAGGAACATGTTAAAAACTCAGGCGAATGCATTAATACTCAGGAAAAACTGAAAAATGTATTTGTGTCAACACTGTATGAAAGAACCATGCTGAACTGTGTCGTGCTCTGCTAAATAAAGATTTTAATATTCAGCCCAAGCCATTCTGCTGGAACATATGTGCATGTATCTTCAGCGCCACCTACAGGACTTGCCTGCAACATCATGTTTTATTCGTCAAACGCATTAACATCGTGCTTAATAAACTTTATACAATTATTTTAAAATTATATATTATTTTATAACATATATACTTTATAATATTATATTAAAAAGCAACATTCCTACGTTTTGTGAAAAAGATGCCTGTCAGGCAATCCTATTTTTATATATAGTGGATTATATGAGTGGATATTTTGGGAATTGTAAATGAAATATAACTTTTACTTTATTGTATTGATAATTAATGATATACTTTTTATAAAATAAAACTGCAAATATCAATAGGATATTTACATATTTAAACAAATTCATATTTTTTACTTTTTCAGAAAGGGTGCATTGTTCTGTACGAAAGAAAGAAAGAAAGAAAGAAAGAAAGAAAGAAAGAAAGAAAGAAAGTTATTAAAACATTTATGAAAGACATCAATACGTAAAAAACCTACTTGTAGCTTACTTGTACAAGTTATAGCTATTGTGCAAAACTAGTTATATCACAAATAAAAAATATTTTTATGATATGTAATTTAATAATAGTATTAATTAAACTCGTTTTAGTAATGTATTATTCATTTTTATAATAATATACTTAATTATTATTATTATTTTATATAATTATTATTATATACGAATTATTGTTGTCGGCGGTATTAATACAAATAATTTAATAAGAAATCAATCATATTAATAAGGATTTATATTAATAATTTAATAAATAATTTTATTTATAATTAATGTAAAAATGTATTATTATGTAGGGACTTTTACTGTCGCACGATACGCTCATCCAACGTCACTTCCCGAACCTGGTGTGAGGAGGAGGGGCCTGGCGCAAAGGCGTGTGTGCGCGATGCGTCATTGGCATCGCGCAGTTTGATTCTCCTTTAATCTGAGAAGGGCGTAGTGACTTTAACGTTACCGGGTTTTCGCACCGGCTCAAACGCTTTTAAGCGAGAGTTTATACCCATAAAACATGATCAGAAACGGAAACCATGGAAACCAGGAGGACGACAGCGGAGCGTCGGGTTCCAGCAGCCAGGGGTCGTCAGCCCGCAGCCCGGAGAAGAGGAAGCGGGTGATCCGGGTGTGGTGTGACGGCTGGTGAGTGAGATCAGACCCGTAGCGTTACTGTAGATCAGATCACTGTATGTTTTTGCTTTCTGTTTTGTACAAGCACTATAGTATTTGCATGATACTGCACTTACTAAATACCAGGAAGTACCATATTATAGTATGTACCACAGTGTTTTCTTTCATTCATTTTAGTACCATGGTGTACGTCAACATACCATGATTTTACTGTATGACACTATCACTGTGGCACAATTCATACCATGGTTCATTTATTTCAGTGCCATGGTGTGTATCAAATATCATAAATGCACCACAGTGTGTTTTTGTAAAAGTAAATTGTACTATTTTAGTCATACTATATTGTACTATGGTATATACACACAATAGAATACCCTGGTATTACCATGGTACGATATAATCAAAGTCTCTTAGAAGCCCCCCGTGATATCAGATGCTCAAACTAAAGTTATAAATAACGGACGCTGTGGCGGGTGGCAGAGGATCATGGGAAATTGGAGATTATGTCCCTGTAATGTAATGTAATCCATCGGCCGTCTCATGGTTTTACTGGGGGAAGGGCTGGCTGTGGTTACATAACACATACACACACCGTCTCCAGTTCCTGCTGTCGGCACGTGCGTTTCATCTGTTGTGCCAGGTCAATGTGTGTTTATTTTCGTGACCGCAAGTACCTATCAATGGTTTTTGTCAACAGCTATGACATGGTGCATTACGGTCACTCAAACCAACTGAGACAGGCCAAAGCGATGGGAGATTATCTGGTAGTTGGAGTTCATACAGATGGTATGCTTTACATGAAATATTATAAACGCAACATGTGTGAAGAATGAATGAAATCATTCAACACTTTCTCTCGCCCCTTCAGAGGAAGTAGCCAAACACAAGGGTCCTCCTGTCTTCACTCAAGCCGAGCGGTATAAAATGATACGGGCCATAAAGTGGGTGGATGAGATCGTGGAAGGTGCGCCATACGTCACCACGCTTGAGACATTAGACAAGTACAACTGTGATTTCTGCGTGCACGGAGGTGAGGGCACCTGACCTTTAAAGACAAATAGACTTACTTTAAAATTGTTATATCAAATGTTTTCCCCAAAATGCTGTCAAGTTAGTTCGCCAAGTCATTTGATAAGGTTTTCAACACACAAAAAAGGTCATTGTTTAGTTTTACATAAACATTTTTCACATTTTTCTTAGCGTTATTAAAGGGACAGTTCGCCCAAAAATGAACATTTTCTCATGAGTTACTCACTCTTAAGTTGTTCCAAATCTGTATGTGCTTCTTTGTTCTGATGAACATAGAGAAAGATATTTGGAAGAATGCTTGTAACCAAACATTTCTTGGTCACCATTGACTACCATAGTAGTAATTTTGATCAAGATGTTTTGAAGAATGTAGGAAATCAAACAGTTCTGGGGCACTTTTGATTACCATTGTCATTTTTCCTACTATGGTAGTCAATGGTGGCCAAGAATGGTTTGGTTACAAGCGTTCTTCCAAATACCTTTCTCTGTAATAAATCAGAACAAAAAATAATTTGGAACAACTCGAGGGTGAGTACATGATGACAGAATTTTTATTTTTAGGTGAACTGTCCCTTTAAACAAGATGCTACTGTACCTTTAAGACTTAAAAGAGCAGCGCAAGGGCCAAAGAGATTCGAAATGATACGATATTTCACCATACTACAAACGTGTGGTTACCTGGGCACTGTATATGATGACACATACTGCCGCAATCTTTAAAAAAATTATACCGATGTCGAAATGAATATTTTGATAGATGACATCACCTTGACCGTGGACGGGAAGGACACATACGAAGAGGTGAAGAGAATGGGCAGATACAGGTAAACATTTACACTTCAGATCTGACAGATCGCAAATGTAAAAATAGAATGCATTAGCTCTCAAACTATGTTTTTTGGTCCACAGAGAATGTAAACGCACGCAGGGAGTATCCACGACGGATCTGGTCGGTCGTATGCTCTTGTTGACTAAGGCTCATCATAGTAACATTGTGAGTGTACTTTATTTTGCGTTACATAAAGCCGTCCGACCATCCCTAATTCAGATCATCCCCTCTTTCTCGTACAGGATAACACAGCGTACCAGCTCCACACGGATAACTTTGGAAAGGTGAGGAGATTTAAAATATATGTACAGTATGTATATATTCGGTAATACACAAGTTTGGCCAGTAGGGGTCAGGGCTGATCTGTTTATTTATTTATTATTATTATTATTTTTAAAAATTTCTACATGCTTTTTGTTTTATCTTAGTTCATCATTGCATAATGAAGTGTGGCGATGTGCACAGAACATAGCATTCATAACTGAAGGTTAATGTGTAATCTGCAGTATGACCTCAAAGACGTGTTTAATAACGCAAAACATCTCTGTCATCTCACGAACGTGTTCTCAGGGTCCTAAAGGTCACAGCCCCTGGACCGGCGTCTCTCAGTTCCTACAGACTTCTCAGAAAATCATCCAGTTTGCCTCGGGAAAAGAGCCGCAGCCTGGAGACACCATCATGTATGTGGCAGGAGCCTTCGACCTCTTTCGTATCTTTTCATTCGCAGCCTACCTGTGAAATTCCTCCCGAAATTGATGCAAGAGGTTTTATTATGGTGTTTGTTGTGATTTTAACCTTGACTGTCCTGTGTAGACATCGGTCACGTGGATTTCCTCGAGACCGTTCACAAACAGGCCGAGAAGCCCTACGTCATCGTAGGGCTGCACTTTGATCAGGTGTGTGACTTGAACATCTCTGGACTGTTATGTTGGACTCTGTACGACAACACGCATATGACTGTTTAACTTTAGGAACATATTAAACTGTTCTGTGATCAGACAGAACCTCATGTGAAGCGGTTAAAGAGGAAATTCAACTTGGGACAAACACCCTTCCTCGTAGTTTTTCGCCTTAGGGGCAACATGTGTTTTAAGGTTCATACCTCTTTAAGAATTTTGCACGTATTTCTTCTGCGCACGAATCTGTAGCAAATGCATATCAATAACATTGTGTCTCTGTGTAGAAAAATCTTAGATTTGATCTGCAGATGTTTTTAGTTTAATTAGTTAGTTGTTTATATTATTAGGTTTTTATTCGTTAACTTATAAAAGTATATTTTTTTGTGTAACATTCTGAATTGCCAGGATTACTTGGTGTTGGTTTAGTGTTGGTTTGTGGTCGGTTGAGTGTAATTGTTTGTTAATTTTTTTTTAATATATTATAGGAAGTGAACCGCTACAAGGGGAAGAACTATCCCATCATGAATATTCACGAGAGAACTTTGAGCGTGCTCGCATGCAGAGTGAGTATGCACACACATTCAAATACTCTCACGCTAGTCTAAATGTTGGTCACATTTCCAATGCAATTTAATAAAAAGCTGCTGTAATAATTTCTCAACATTTCGCATCATTTACTGCCTTCTCCAATCAGTTTCCAGCATTGTGAAAACTTTACCGCCCCCTCCCTCCAATCATTTTACAGCATACATTACCGCCTCCTCCAGTCATTTCTTGGCATTTTGCATAAATCACTGCCACCTCCAATCACGTCTTGGTATTTTGCATTCATTACTGCCTACGCGAGATTACATGTCACTATGTTGCATAGATGCAGTTGTTGGTATCCCTGACACTCTTGTCACCGAACAATGGGCCACTGTGCTCTATGAGAGAGAGAGAGAGAGAGAGAGAGAGAGGACAATGAGGAAAAAAAAAGAGCAGAAACATTTCAAGGTCAACAAAAGAGACAAAACACACATGGACAAAAAATTTGCACTGCATGGTTATTACACGCCCGTTAAAAACCAAACCAAGCGAACAAACCTATACCTCAAGCTAATGCAAACCATATTACAACAAAACCACACATTCATCCAGAACATACAGTCTGTCATGACCGAGGCACACAACCGCATACCTAAAGCATGACGTACAGAACACACGGTATCAGAAACATGCGGTGAAACTGCAGACCTCCCACACAGGCAACGCGCATGTCTTCAGAGCTACTTTAAGTTTAATGTTAGTTTTGTAACATTAAAACCAAAAGGGTGTGGAAAATGTTTTATTTTCTGTATTTTTTTAATTCTTTTATATAAATGATTTAGCTTATTTATTTAATATTTATTTGAACATTTTTGAAATATTAATAAGATTTTGTGATTTATTCTAAAAGTTCAGAACTTGCACTTGACTTGAGAAAGACTCGTTAAAACATGAGAACGTGGAAAAATGACTTTGGTTCAGTATTCTTTGTATTCGGTTGTGAATAACCATCTTTTCTGCAGTATGTTTCGGAAGTGGTGATCGGTGCCCCGTACGCAGTAGGCCAAGATCTCCTGGCTCATTTTAAGGTACGTTTCCAAAAATCTGCTTCTGTTTAATCGTAGTAGGAATCGCGAAACACAGTAGGCGAATGTAATCCTCTTTCAGACACAACAACACAATAACAGGCTTTCAGTGAGAAGAAAAAGGCCCGTGTGTGATTCACACAGCAGGTTACTAAGACATACATTTGTGTGTGTGTTTGGTGAGGTACCGGGACAGCAGCCAAACTCGAAGGCTTTACTGACAGACCACTATTTCAGCAATTTTCAGCTTTCATTCTGTGGGAACAATCCAGAGATTTACCGCCCGCCTTTTTAAGCAAAATCCCTTAAATAGTTACAGAGACTTTGATTGTGGTTTTAAAGTTCAGTGGACAGAGATGTTCATACGAGTCTTATACTAGAGACGCACTGCATAACAGTGGCCATATCTTTTAGCATTTACAGTATATTAACTTAAACAAAATAAAATGTTATTAGAATGCCATAAAATGGCTATAAAACAAAAAGACTAGTTCTAGTTGACCAAAAATGAAAGTTCTATTATAATTTGCTGTTATAAGATGTGTATGACTTCTTTTCTTCATTTAAACACAAACAAGATTATTATATTAAAATGCCGTCATGTTATCTTTTATGTTAAAAGAATTCTTATGTCTTATGAAGTGAAACGCTAAATGGGTGTGATAATTTTGAGCGAAAATGAAATGAAACCAAAACAAATGCGAATCGATGCTAAATTTAAATATGGCGGCACATCTGTACCTCCACTTCCCATTGGTTCTTGCGTGTCGAGCTTTACTGTTATTTCATCATGAGACATGAGATGATGATAATGTATTGGTTGTCCATACAAACCATATCATTTCTATAGTCTTGCATGTCTTAAACGGTCATATTTAATGTACCTCATACCTCAGATCACGTTTTCATGAGAATATGATTTAAAGGTCCAGTATATGAAATTTAGCGGCATCTAGTGGTGAGGTTGCGAATTGCAACCAATGGCTCATTCCACCCCTCCCATTCACTTTCGAAACACTACGGTGGCTGACACAGGACTAAGATGATGTCGCATTTTTGCTTCTTTGCTGAAGGAGATCACGTATTTACGAAACACGTTCTGTAGAGCAGTTTGTCCGTTTAGGGCTACTGTAGAAACAACATGGCGAATTCCATGAAAGGGGACCCGCGGTGTATGTAGATAGAAATAGCTCATTCTAAGGTAAAAAAACGACATAACGCTTGATTGTGTAATGTCTTTATACACCTCTCAAGACAGTTATGTGTATTTTATTTCAATTCTGTCAATAGATCCAACAAAAAAATGACTCACTGGACCTTTAAAAACAGAACGCTTGAACTGTCAGAATGTCTGCAATAGCTGTAACAGTGTTTACCCATCTGGTTCTAGGTGGATCTGGTGTGCCACGGCAAAACAGAAGTGTTTCCAGACACAGACGGCACAGATCCTTACGCCGTAAGTACAGACAACTCGTCTTTTTTATTCAGACCTTTCATTTCCAAGAATTTTTCAAATCTCAACGTGTTTAATTTCTTGTCAGGAGCCGAAGAAGAGAGGGATTTTCCGCATCTTGGACAGCAGCAACAGCCTGACCACCGATGACATCGTGCAGAGAATCATCAAGAACAGGTGTGTTTGTGTAATGATTCTGGTGAATTATGCACATGAGGTGGATCACGTGACTGCCGAGCGGTTTGTTTGATCCGGTCCATTTGAATTCATCATAAAAAAAGCCGTTCTCCGCCCTGTAGGTTGCAATTCGAGGCCAGGAACCAGAAGAAGGAAGCTAAAGAGATGGCTGTAATCGAGGCTTTGAAGCATAGAGAAGATTCGCTGAAGACCGAATCCGTTCTGGCGAATATTCAACTGTAAACTGTAAATAGATTGAATTGTCTTATAACCAAATTTACCCCAGACTGCTGAAAACCACTGACCCGTTTCTCTTGGCCCACCCTAAAGCTCGATTTAACAGCTCCATTTACCGTACCATGCCTAAACCAGTACCGCATTTCATAGAACAAGGCAGAAGACGACGGACTTGTGTTTTAATCTTACAACAAAAGCACTTTACAGTGCGGTGAGAGTTTTTATGGTACCTAGGTTGAATAACGTTCGGCGAGTACTGTCTGTGAAGGTTGAATTGTGTCATTTCAACGTTTCGATTTTTCCGAGATCCACACAAATATCTGTAAATGAAGGAATGCTTTTAAAAGTGTTTTTAACTTTAGCATGCATACTTGAAACAGACGTAAAGCTTTTTGGGGGGATATTGTGCTGACATTTTCCATTGTTTCCTAGAAACAGAATCTGTGTTTTCCTGGGGGTTGATTCTTACAAGAAATGTGGTAGCAGGTCACATTTTAATCCAAAATGAAAAAATATTAAAATATTGCACCTTTGATTTTATGTGAGAAAATATATGTAATTTATTAGTGTTTCCTAGTGATTTTGGAGTGAGTTATGACCTGACAGTTTTGTGAGATTTAACCCAGGTATTTTATTTTCTAGAGGTGCTCTTGTAAATTTACTCATCCCATTAAAACTGGGACCTCTCAGAACTGCAGTTATACACTTTTACCAAACGTCGCTTCGTATTTGGGTACATGCCGGTCATTT
The DNA here is from genome assembly GCF_024868665.1 of Triplophysa rosa. Taxonomy (NCBI): domain Eukaryota; kingdom Metazoa; phylum Chordata; class Actinopteri; order Cypriniformes; family Nemacheilidae; genus Triplophysa; species Triplophysa rosa. The sequence continues at coordinate 12,951,308 of NC_079914.1, forward strand.
TACGTTTCTTTCTCTGCATTTGGTGACTTTTATCTGCCTGTTCTCGCCATCAACTTCATCCTCCCGAGCGAGTCGTAGATACTTGTGACGTCATCAAAATCATGCCCAAAGGATTGTCTGACCTTTGACCACTGGTGATTTTTAGACGTTGGGACGTACGACCGTCACACTTCCATTTCATTTTTAACATGCAACATAAATATTCTTTTCGACCCCCAGCTGTCCATAATCTGACTTTTAAAACTTGTTTTTATCTTGTTTTAATCAGTGTGACACATGCTTTTTATTCTTATCAAAGCACCTTGCTATAATAGCGTGGTTTTGTTTTGTTTTAGAATTCATTGCAGTGAAGAAAACATGTAACACTAATTTAATGTTGTAGAACTGTTGAGTGACCAATTCTGAATGTCCTTAGATAATATAACTGATCTCATAATCAGTTCATCCATGCTATAAATAATTGCTTTGTTGCAAAGTAGATTGCAAATATTGTTTTGCAATAAAACAGATTCAAAACTCATTCTTTCTGGTTTGACTCGTATTTGAATGTGCATTAAATTAAGTCAATAACAAAAAGGTAAAAGCAGTTTATTTGCTTTTTTTTAAACGAGGCAAAATGAATTATACATTAGTTATGATTTATTATTATCTTTTGATACGTTTGTGTACTTTTAACATTCTGCACTGCGTTTTAATGCAGTTTAATTACTCAGTTTAATCTAATGTTTGTGTGCTCTCTCTGTTATCTGTCCGTGTTGAATAAAAAACAACAAACTGCAAACAAATATCAAACAATTGCCAGCAAATATTCTGATATTTCTTAATATATATTAATACATAACATTTGATTTGTATACATCTTTTCATTATGCTGTTGTTATATTAGCATCATTTCTTTTTTTCTATTGATAAATTCATATATACATCGTTTTCATATTTGTGTAATTACCATTTTTATTTTTCGTTTCGCATCACTTCTTTTGTTTCACTTTTTATTTTTACTTTGTTAACATTATGTTTGATATTGTAAATATTTAACGTTATTTCATTATTTTATATTGTTAATACTTTATTCATTTAGATAGAAAAGCCCCGGAAAGCCGAACATTTTTCCAGCTCTGGAATGCTTGAACGAAACCCATCTCAGGTGACAAAGTTGCAAAAACCTGACGTCACTTCCTTCCGAAGGGAAGCGGACACCTCTAAACACTTGAGACTCTTCGCTTATAGGCGACATGGGTTTATGGAAGTTTGTAATGTAAATATATTGTGTTGTACATTAGGAGGGTTCGCGTCACGACAGTGATCACATCTCATTTGACACGATGATACAACCGCGTCTACCGACAGTAACCGCGAACAGACGAATTTGAAACTTTTTTTCTCTTTCCTCCTTTACGGGACCATCCCAAAACTCACTCTCTCTCTCACACACATACACACACACACATACACTCAGACTCTTTTTGTTCGCGAAGGACACAGACTGAGGTCTCTTTAAAACCATTTGCGGTGGATCGATCGACTTTTACGCATCAACTTTAGATGAGCGCGCGCGGAGGTGTCGACGGGGATGTTTTTACGCGTTCGGTTCCCGTCGTGATCCCGGACTTTCTGCCGGTTCTCTAGCTGTCTGTGGGAAAGACATGAGCTCAGGATATGGGTCTGTGTTTGGGAACCGATTTGACAGAGGACGACAAGAAGGCGAAGATCCAAAGCGCACAGATAGACAGAGATCTGTACGAATATGCCAAGAGAGAGATGAATGTGGTGAAGATACTCATGCTGGGTAAGAAAACGCGCTCATCCTAAGTGTTTCTTCATCTGTTTTCCCCTGCTTTGGCTTGGATTAAATACTTACTGAAGTTTAAATTGACTTTCCTTTTTACAAGGAATACAAATTCTACTTCAAACTTTGTGAGATTTAACTTGGATCTTGACTTGAAACTTTTAGATTGTGGGTTTCAACCTCAAATCTGGGTTTATAAGTGAAATCATAAAACTTGTGATATATACTAATATATTGGCTGATGTAATTTTTGGTATTGAAAATTATGCTTCCGGTTTAAGACAGTTGGATTTAATGTTTACCAAAGTTTATATGGGCTTTCCTTTCTATAAATAATGCACATTTTGGGCGGCTTGGTATAAAGATGCAAGTAATTCAGTTGAAAAGTTATGGTTTCGAACATCAGATCTTGGTTTGAAACCCATAGATTGTGGGTTTAAAGCCCAAATTTGTGCTTAAAACTAGTGATATATAAACATTGTGGATGGTTGGCGTTCAGATTATTGGATTTGATCATTGTTTGTGTCCGTTTCAAGTGTAAATTCTGTTTCCAAATGGTTTATGTACGTTACAATTGCGTAAAATATGATTTGCATTCATCTTCCATTTGAAAAGAAAACATTTTGGTCAACCACTTTAGTTGAGACTCAGAGGTCATGGGTTCGGCCTCAAATCTAGGCAAGGATTGTAAGTCATTCTGGGTTTGTCATCTAAATGCAAACCATTCATTTGTAATCCATGCCGAAGATGTCGAATGTCTTGAAAGTTTCGTCTCTTTTAATGCAAACCCTCAGGAGCCGCAGAAAGCGGAAAGAGCACGCTGGTCAAACAGATGAAGATCATCCACAGCCATGGATTCACCAAGCAAGAGCTGGCCAGCTTTAAGGTGAGACCTCCTGTACACAAAATCCATTACAGATGAAGTTTGATGTTTGCTTGGTTTCGTCCCTGCGCTCTCCGCTTCCCCGGCCGTCTGGGAAATGGGGCCGCTGTGCGTTTGGGGATTATTAAAAGTTTAAGGGGTCAGCGGTTCAGCTGTGTAACAAGACCTCAGTTGAGCGGTTCGTTGGGTTTTCCCTCAGCGTGTTGTTGATTGTTCTGTTAGGAAGAGAGGAAGGGGGGAAATATGTGGAAAGCTGACACACGTAACAGGAAAAGAGCCGGGAGAGATGGGCGAATGCACTGCTGTCCTAAAACACGCCTTAGTCGACGGGGCACAATGTTGTTTGGTGACCACCGTTCTCCATAAAGTCTTCTCTGCAGAAGAAAGAAAGTCATACAGGTTTGAAATGAGACGAGGGTGAATAAATGCTGAAAGTAGTTTGATTTTGACGTGAACTGTCCCTTTAAATAACTCTTTGTGACAACCAGCATGTACTTCCTCTATGACATCTTTTTTAACCTGTCACTCACAGCCGTTTTTAAGGAAACTGGAACGGCACGCCACATCACTTCAGATTAACCTGGCTGCGACCTGGCTACGTACGTCCTATTGCCATGGCAACAGCTGAAGCAATCGAGGTGACATTGATTGGCTCATTCATCGTGAAGCGTAGCCAGCTGTGATTTTGATACGGCCATCAAGCACGCTATCGCTAAACCCCACTATCCCGACACGCCTAGCCTTTGTCACGGCGGTTGCTAGCCTCTTACGGGCCAAACGTCACTTTTTGTCGCAAAAAATAGTTGCGTTATTCAATCCCTTTCTTTGGCGAAGCAGCGGATGATGAGTTGGGTGGGCAGTATTATGCAAGTCTCACGTCACACTATTCTGCAAAATCTATCTCGGATTTGACAATTTATACCACCCAGATCGACCGTACATCTTTTTGATTATACTTCTGAGACACCTCAACTGACTAATGCTTTCTTCGCCGTTAACAAAAGCCACTTTGATGCCTCGAAATGTTGTAATTTGACTTGAACGGCGTGTGAATCATGGGCATCTGAAGAGCCAGGTGCAGATTCACATGTGGAAGACTTTGCGTATTACGATCGCTCTCCTCATTAAACCTTCCCTCAGGGTTTGTTTGTGTTACACACACTTTTCTGGGTGAGTTTTGATCTGAGTAAGATAAGAATGCGTAAATGTTGTTTTGAACTGCCCGAGGGGGTTTTAAACTCGCAGGTCATTGGTTCAGAGCAGGCCAAACACACGTTGTTGGCTATGGAGGGGTCAGGATGGCCATCTATTCTGTCATCATTTATTCACCCTCATGCCGTTGAAAACCTGTATGTGACTCTTTCATCTGTGGAACGCAAAAGAAGATATTGTGAGAAATGGCTCGGTGGTTTTGTGTCCATACAGTGGAAGTCAAGGGGGGGTCAGGGTTGTTTGGTTACCAACATTCGTCAAAATATCTTCTTTTTGAGTGTTAGATGACAGGTTTATCCTTAAAGACCGCATTGATCGTCACGCAGTGGAAAACGCAGAACAAACCCTTTAAACAAACAAACGTTCATTGGAACTCACACACCTTTTTGAAACAGAAGCATCGCCTCGCCCGTGGTATCTTTTTCCACCAAGCCTTCCGTTATCTTGTAACCAAACAAAAAAAAGCGAATGTGGGAACGTTTGTCTCTGAATGATGTCATACTGTACGTGTCATGAAATTCACAAAGTTAGAACCTCGGGCCTTTGTAATCTCATTCTACCTCTGACATCATGCAGATAGAATTTCATGCACTTGTACGTTGTAAAAGTCACACCTCAGGGTTCCTCGTTTAAAAATCAGAGCTTGTTAAAAAAAATTGTATGGTGCTAGTGACTCTAGTGGCTTTGCACATACAGTCCAAAATTTTCGTATGCGTTTTTTCGTATTTGGCTCTCGTTCGTACGGCGTCTCTGAATTGTTATAAAAGGCCACTCAAAATGCTTGCTACGGATGCGAAAACGCAGAAAATCGAACCCGGTCCGAAATTTTTTATGACGGACGAAAATATCGGAGGCAGTGTGTAAATGTGATTGACACAACGTGAGGTTGTATTTATTTTTTAACGTGCGGAAATTTCGGACTCAGTGTGCAATGGGCTTTACAACACGCTCCTTCAGTTTGGAAAAGTGGCGTGTGTTTTTAAACAACAGGCTTGTAGATTTCACTTTCAAACCATTGTAAAGGTAGATCAAAGAAGCTGTCTCACAAAATTGCTAGCTATTTGCCGTGACGTCGGTCTTTTTTGTCGAGCACTATAGGCGTTAAACCGATCGACTTGCAGATATGTGACCAAATGAAGGGCTGTAGGGAATGAATGACATGTGACTGGAACTCTCCTGACTGGAAATGCAATGTTTGGCTTTTGGCACCAAGCTAGTTAATGATTCAACCGAACAGCAGTTCCGCTACACAAACACAGTTTGTCTGCGGAACTGGAAGAACAAAACAGTCCTGTATTAGCATTAAGCTGACGTCTCTTAGTGTTTGAGACAAAATAAACAAAGGCTTTTACACTTTTAGTGATGCCATACAATGAGTTCATTTCACACAATGAAGAGTCGTGTCTTGACTTTGGGGGTACCGCAAAGCTCTGTTTTCTGTCCGCTCTAAGTTTGATGTTGATACAATTAAAAGTCTTCATTTCTTATAAGCAAAGCTATCATTTTTATGCCGACCTCTCCCATGTGTGTTTTCCCAGAAACTCGATGTGGTCGATTAGGGTTGTGTGTGACGTTCAAAGGTCCGGTACTGCTTCGCCGGATTTTGCTAGACTGTTGGAGGGTCACACGTGCATGTGCATGTGGAGACCTGTAATTATGGCTAGTTTCTTGTTGTACACAAGCGGGCAGCCGCGAGGACAGTCTATAATCACATTGGCCTTGGATGACTTGGGTCACGGTGTCGCACAAGGGTGGATCTCAGACTGTTAGAGAGAGGGCAGGGACGGGTGTGGTTTTCTGTGTGGGTAAAAAGTGAAGTGCTACAGGTATAAAAAGGAACATGTCCCGACCTGAGTGTCACGGGAGTGTTTTGAACCTCTTTTGTATTGTCTCTTGATCTTTCTTCTCTTTTCTTAACCGTCACTGAGGTCCTGAATTACCTTACACCTCATCTTCTCAACCTTCCTTCTCACCTGACACGTGTCACTCCTTGTTCAACGCCTCTCCAAAGACGCCGCTCCTCAAAATCATTGTGAAGTCAAAATTGACCCGTTTTCCCTTATTCATGTACATTGTCATGAGGAATCAAGCTAGTCTTGATGACTAGCTCCGCCCCTAAAATGACTTTTCTTTGTGGCCTGATGTCACTAAACTGATTCATCGTTTTCTCCTTTATACTAAAACAAAATTGCAACTTTCTATTCTTTCAGTCCTATTTAGACTATTTCTCAGTATGCCCCATGTTCTGTAACAGATAAAACGAGACTAAATCCTAACTATACATAAATGTAATATAAATAAGATTTTTTCCTATTTTATTTTATTTCTGTCTTTGTTAAGCTTGTTAAATTTTAAAAAAGGAATAATAAAACAGATAAAAAAATAATGAAATAGAAACTGATTTTGTATGTACTATAGCGTTATTATAGTTTTTTGTTATAATATTTTATATTTAAAGTCCCCGTGCACGGGAAGTTGCGATTGTTTTTACTTCCGTATTTTGCCGCATTTCCGAGTGAAATAGAATTTCGAATGAGCAAAAAATAGTGGGCGTGGCTTTCGTCTTTCTCTGGAATTTGATTGGATGTGTAAAAACAGCCGTTGCATTTTGAAATGGAATTGGCAGCAGACTGACAGTTAAAGGGGAGGAGTTAACGGATGCTCTGCCCAAGCCGTCTAACATACATCATTTAAGATGGATAGTCACTAGAGGGCAGAAGTGCATTTTCAGATTTTATCTGAAGATTATGAGGGCACACAAATTTTAAAAAGAGAATGACCCACATTGATAAACTATTTATAATAAACGCTGCAATATTTCATTAAAAAATAGGCATTGTAATTTTTAATTTCACTGGGACTTTAATACTTTAAAATTTAAATATTAATATTTTGCCTTTTTTATTAATTTATTATATTTATACATTTTATTTTAATCAGATTTTTTTAGTTTTAGTTTTCATATTAATTTTAGTTGCATTTTTTAGCTTGTGCTTTTGACATTTTATAATATATATATTTTAATTTTTTGGATTAATTTTTTTATTTGATTTCTATTCCAGTTTTAGATACGTTTTTATTTTCAGTTTTTTTCAATTGTAGTGCCTTAACTTAATTTCAGTTTATTGCTAAGGCAACAATTCTACTACTTTCATGTAGTTGAAGTTTTTCAAACAATACTTCGCCTGATATTTTATTTGATTTCAGTGTCCAAAAATGCTTTAAATTTTACATTTTACGATACATCTGTGTGCACACTGTGCACACAATTGTTTTCATTGACCCCTCTAGAAGTTAAAGAAGTGCTTTGAATGTATTTCAAAGGAATGTTTTGAAGTCTTAAAGGACAAAACGTTATGTCCCCCCACCACGCACACACACTAAAACGCACACACACCTCTTGTAAGATGCTCTCTACAATCTCTGCAATACCCCACACTTATCCCTTTCCAGAATAGCTTCATTGTTCTTTGGTATGTGTGATTCACTCTTGAACTTTATCTCTGGTGTTTTTCAAATGCACTTTGTTATTGCAACAACAGGAGATCAATAACAGTGCATCATATTATAGAACCGCAGAACTTTCGGCTCAGCCAACACAAGAAGGCTTTTCAGCATACAATGTCCTGCTGCTTTTCCCTGGAATGCTTGCTGCTCTGATCCACGGTCCAACAAGCAAAAGCTGTTCAATAAAGTGCAGGAATGCATTTGTTTTGGCGAAAGAGTCGGGTCGGAGGAAATAAGTGAAGTTTGAGAGTGGCACGGCTTAGTCTGTTTTAAGGTCGTCAAAACGTCCTGTTACATTCTTGTGTTATCGTGAACTATCACTTCAACGTAGATCAAGTTTGTTGATGCTCAACTGTTATCCAAAAACAATACAGGTCTTTGCCATCTCTGAAGTCTTTAAAAATTCCTAACCAAAATAGTTTCTAACATTCTCGGCCCAAGGAAAGGTTCAACGCGCCGCACACCATAATTCATAACCACATAATTTCATTTAGTTCTCATTCAGTCTCAACCAGGATTGGCATGATGGAGTGTCTTTTCTATTGACAAAAATAGCGTCTCAGTTAACACACGCACGCAATTACACACGAGACAATGTCGGCAAATGAAGCAGAAATTTCTGATAACACCCAGTGCAAGTGGACGTATTTCGAAAGACGCACTCAGACGGCTTTGTTATATTCTTCCACCGGTGTTTAAAGAGGGTCTTTGTGTCGTTTTTTATAATGAAATTAAAGTGTTCATACCTGCCAATCAGATTAGAAAGAGTTCGAATGAAACCGTGCATAAGGTGATGTTTCTCAGATCATTGTGTGAATATGCAGAAGTCTGCTTTTTTCTATAACCAATTCATATTCAAGAAGTAGTGGATGCTTAGAATCGCTTTATGTGTGTGTTTAAAGGAATGTTTTTTCTTTCTTTTCAGCCTGCTGTATTGGATAACCTCATGACCTCTATGAAGTTTGTCCTCCATGGGATGGGTGTCCTTAGGATCAATCTCGCCAACAGCAAGAACAAGGTTTGCACATGCAGCTCATTCTCACTTACTTAAATACTTGACAAAAATGTGACATTATAACACAAAACGGCTGTATCCTACAGATTTTAGCTTTAAATATGGATGGCCTGTAGCTGTTCTCTCACTTTTGCAATTTGGAATGCAGTACTTGTAATGGCCACCAGGTGGCAGCATCCTTTAAGAACCTTGGGCTCCGTCACAACCAACCTACCCAAGTCTTTGTGTGTTGTTAGATTGCTTAGACGCAATACAAAAAGTGTTTTTTAAAGAATCGTTCCCAGCTGCACGACGCAAGGTCCTTTGGTTTATAAACCATCAGTTATGCAGGGTGGGCATTAGGGGTCGTGTGATAAAATCCACTTTTTATTCCGTAATTAAAGTGATCAGCGGTAGAGTTACTTAATAACAGTGTTGAAGATACGTTTCTGTCGGGTCATCTGACTTTCTTCCTAGTTGTTCATTTTAATGTTACCTTTAAATATAGTGGAAAAAGTCCAACGTATACTTAGTTTTGTTCATCTAATTCTATGCTATAAAATCTCACAGAAACTTCTTACTATGTGTGTTTTTCCAGGTCCACGCTCACTCTATTCTCTCGTGCGGCCGTTGCTTCGACGAAGACCAGATGCTGTTTCCGTTCGTAGGCCACGCCCTCTTCTGCTTGTGGGCGGATCAGGGGGTGCGGTCTGCGGCGGCACGCGGATACGAGTATGAGCTGAATGACTCTGCGCTGTAGTGAGTAACCCCAACTGGTCTCCAATCAGTGATTAGTCACCCTCTGTAATGAGACGTTATGTGCTAACTGTTATAAAATCCGTAAATTACTAAAGGTGTTATTTAATTCATATCTTGTTGTACGACGTCAGCATATCAAGGGTTGGGTGTAAGATGTTATGATTTCAAATTAGATTCTTACATTTTTAAATCAGCCTCTACTCTATAAATTATATTACAGATGCATTCATTTTTTTTAATATATATCTAAATATATAATGTATAAATATAATGTAAAATATACAAATATTTATAAAAGTATTTAGATATAATATATATATATTTTTTAATTATTATTTATAATAATGATAATTACAATAACAAAATCATAATTTATGTATTATTGAAATGTTATTAATATTATACTTTTTAAATATATTTCATTTTTTAAACATTTTTACATATAGCTTTTATTTTGATTGTGCTTTATGCTAGTGCGAGTTATTAAGCTGTGCAGTTTCCGCTAAAAGTTGAATTGTGAATAATAATGTGATCCGAATGGCCACCCCAAACGCTTAACATCTCATTTGAATACATTTGACCCCGTTCAAACAGGGCCAATTATGATCCGGAATAGTTCATAAATGTTTTATTCTATTTTAATTGGTCATTTGACACGGGCGGCGACCCTTCTGGAATTTGTTTTCATTTTAAAACGTGCGCATTTCAGTCCACAAACGCCGAGGTGTTTTACGAGCTTTTTAACGTTGAATCTGCGTTATTGTAGGTTTCACATTTGCATTTGTTTTCAAAATATTTGACCGCATTCTCCACAACAAATGACAACTAACAATTTATATTCTTATTATGTTATATCAACGTTTATCAGCTAATGTTTGTCGATATTCCTATATTATTCAATATTTTAATGATCTTCTACCACTCTCACCGAGATGGCTAAAACGCACTGCGCCATTCCTGCCACAGTTTCCGAACGTTCCATGTGGGTGTAATGGAGCCGACGTGCGACTGCAACTCATCGCCTGCCCGTGTCTTGAGCCGTAATGGCTGCTGATCTGTGACTCCTTCCAACACGCCCACTGTGAACAATAGCTGATTAGGGAAATATTCAACCACCGAATCGTGCAATTACGCGCGTGTGCGGAGGCAAACCGAAACACCGGGAGGGTGATTATTTAAATGAAGCGGAGAGGGTCACCCGTGTCGCGGACGTGTGCTGTGTGCCATGGCGAATGAGCCTCAAACGGCTGCGATGAAGTGTGCGTGTTTGTTTATTAACCCTTAAATGGCAATTAAAAGCCTGTGCCAGGGATCTTGCAGTGCATGCTGGGACGTCCGCCCCCCACACAGTAAGACGCATGTAGGTTTGGCGTGGTAGCATGTCTTTTCGATTAGGACACGGGAGATCTGAAAAAGGTTAGCGTGAGGGAGAAGATGGAGGTGAGAGAGGGAGCTTGTGGTAAGAAAGGAGTTTTAAGTCGTCCGTACCTAATGTATGTGACATCAACGCCCAAACACGCACATTTCACTGCATTTCGTGTCTTATTTACGATCGTGTGTGTGGGTTTGTGTTTTTGAGTGACGGGTACTCCTGCCCCCTGACGGCCTCTGGGGCCACGGGGACCATCGAGACACTTCAGTCAGTAATACGGTGTCAATAACACGCTTGTCACCTAGGGCAAGTAAATTATCACCGTGATGCTGTTTGGTTTGCATTTTGATTCGCGTTTTAAACGTGTGTTAAGAATTTTAGTTCAATTGTCAAACCTGTATGACTTTCTTTCTTCTGCAGAACACAAAGGAAGATATTTTGAAGGACGTCGGTAACCGAACAACATTGGCCCTCATTGACTTCCATTGTATCGACACAAAACCATTTCTCAAAATATCTTCTTTTGTGTTTAGGAGAATAATGTTTCTTTTTGGGTGAACTATCCTTTTAAAAGTAAGATGCGGGTCGAAATGCCACACAGTAGTGTGTTTACCGAGTCTACATCATTTCACTCTACAGGTCTGAAACCTTTTTTCCCGAGCTGTCATGTTATATCTGCAGGGCTCCATCACGCTCTCTCAAACGCGCGCACGCTTGCGTGTTGTTAAAGGTCAGATTTATCAAAGGGCATTTCCATCCTTGCAGTCCAGGTCGGCGCTCCTCACCTGTTCGTATCCTCAATCTCATCTTTTTAATCTCTTCACGCTCTAATGCCCTTCATCCTGATCTTACACCTCTGACCCGTCGCTTCGCAAAATTCAACTGTGTGGAAAGATATCATAAATGTAATCACTATGAGAATTATTTTAGATATTGAAAAGTGTGGAAAGATGCTTGTAAGAGGTCAAAGGGATGTCAAAATCACTCAGGAAGTGGCGAATCATAAGGAATGACGCCACATGAAAGAGCTCCAAAACTTTATTTATTGTTTAAATTTAGTCATAAAACTTACAGAAAGCACGTTTATCATTTTGTGAAGTGAATAAAAGTTAGTATGTACGGTAGGTAGGTCCTCGCTAATCTCACTAGAAGCGTCTTGGGCGTGACGTTAAATGACGTGTTTCACAAGCTCGATCTGCTCCGAGTTAACAAGTCGTATGTAACTTGTGACGAGTTATTTTCAAGTTCGATGTGGGGCCATTGTAGTTCCGAGTTGTCTTGAACGCAGCACCGGAGCGAAAGCAGGTTGTACAAAAGCTCCATTTGATGAATTTTACGAATTAGCTACGAATTAGCAATTTGCTAAAATATAAAACGTTCACGTAATGCCACGAGATGTTTGGTCATGTTGGGAACTATTTAGGCTGTGGGAGGAGGCAGACTATGTTGTAAAGATGCGTAGAGACAGGAGCCTTTGCGTCCTGCCGGGACCTGAAGGCCAGTCGGTGGAGAAAGTTGCGTTCAGGTGTGCGCCTAGACGCGTTTAAAGAAACAAACCTCACACACACGGCGTCGGAGCGCGAGGCTCGACCCAGGGGTGGGCATTGCATTGGCACCAGGAGAGAATGTGACGTTGTGTTTGTGTGTGTCTTTATACATTACCAAAAGGCCAAACCATGTCGAACTTTATTAAATTTGTTGTATAAATTGTAATTCAGTTATATAGCGGCTATACAGACATTGTCATATGCACATTGATTTGTTCAAATGTAAGGATGCACAGGTTTGGAACAACACGAGAGTGAATGTGACGGAATATTATTTGTTTTTTGCCAAAATACAGGCATTGTTGTCAAAGGTTATTGCTTTAAGAAGTGTATGTGCTCGTGTCTAATTCTCTCTCTCTCGGGTGTTCGAGTGACTCCTGTGAGGTGCGTATATCACTACATAGCGCACCGTGCCGGATAATTCCTCTCTTTGACGGATCCTCGTACTACGCAAATCCCCCAAAGACACACTACGCCGTCTTGCTACGTATTTATATTCATGTTTATAATTAGCATATGGCGCGTGCTCCCCGGGCCGCCCTTATCGCTCGCGCAAACCTCCGTCGGTGGTAAAGCTGCTTAACTTAGACAACACGACCCTCAAAGACGCAGAAAGAGTGGAAAAATCAGACATTACTAGCACTTTGTTTTTATGTGTACAAAAGTAACACATTTAATCGTTCCCTGTGATTTGCATAAAGATATTTTTAGTAATTCAAGCTTGATATATGTAAACTTAATCTCTCTCTCAGTTTTTTCGAGAACATGGGTCGGATCATCGCCCCCAACTACATGCCTACAGAAACGGACGTCTTGAGGGTCCGACTGAGGACCACTGGTGTGATCGAAACTCAGTTCAAAGTCAAGCACCTGATCTTCAGGTAAACACTTGCTTTTTTTGAGAAGCCACAGAACAAAACACAATAGTCTGTTATCAGTTTTCTCCAATGTGAAGCATCACATCACACCTTGTTGTCATTTTTGGACGTTTCATCTCAATATAGCTGAAAAACAGCTTCAAACCAAACTTGCAGACGTCATTTATTGATCACTGATGGTTGGAGGGCAGATGTCTTCTGTCCGACACTGATGAAATTATATGAAATATGAAATTCACGATTGGGTCATATTGACAGTGTCATTCTGTATCTCGCCATCTTACGAAACGTCATCTTTGCGTTGTGTCTGCAACGTGTTTCCATACGTCAATATCTTAACTGGTGTTATCAGCAGCGTCCACGCGTTCAGCTTTGACACGAGTGTCGCTTTGAATTGAATTTTGTGTTTGAAGAAGTATGAAGTTTTGTGCTTTTTAGCACTTACTGGTCATTAAAAGAGCAGTGTTTAATTTCAAATATAAATATTCATTGATATCAATTAAATATATAAAACATGGGGAGATCAATAAATTGAATTTTATAATATATTAGATTTTTATATATATTTTTTATTTATATTTGTTTTTTATAGTTTATATAATATTTTATTTTTCATGCTAATTCTATAAAAATGTTTTTCAATGTAGTTTTTTTTAATCATTTTTGTAGTTTTGTTTATTTTTATATAGTTTATTTTTATTTATTTTTTAATAAAAAAATTATTTTATGTTTAAAATATTTTATATATATTTTGTGTGCCTCGGCTTCATATTATTGCAACATCAAGGCAACATTTCAAATTAGTTTAGTTTAAGTTTTTCTAATAATATTTAGACTTATTTTTTATTAATTCACATTAGGTTATTTTAAATACATTCACAGGCAAACTCTTCAGAAACGGATCATCTGTCTCTTACATATGTTCAATGTAAGCATAAAACATGATGTGTTTATGTAGTTTGAACTGTTTCTCTGAAGGCTATGAGGGTTCGGTCAGTGGAGGAAGGAGGATTGACGGTGTGATATGATCATCACCTCTGCTAGCACGAGCACTATGCAAAAGCATATCGAGAAAACAACCACAGCTCTTTACTAAAAGCTATGACAGTGTTGTTGACAGCAGTGTTTACATATTGTTTAATACTGCATAATATAATTCAATAAAATAGAAGTTTAATGTGTTTCATAAAGTACATGTAGATTTGATAATGCCTACATTTTTTTGCATTTTGTGTTAAGGAGAATAAAATACTATTTTCCCCTATATATTTCATCACTGAGGATTTCTTTAAAAAAGTCTTGTCTCGTTCTCGTGAACCCAGTCTCGTGTCTCATCTCGTCTTGTGAGATAAGCGTCTCGTCACACCCCTATTAATTAACATAAATGTTTTAATAGTTTTAGTTCTATTAAACTATACCATGGATCAGTGATTTAACTTCGTAGCTTAATCGTGGGCCCAAGTTTTACACTCATCTTAAACAGACCTTAAAACAAACGTTTGTTTTTATTGGTAAAGTACGCGCAGTCGCTGTTAAAATGACACTCGTTCCTCGAACTGTCAGATTGTGGACGTTTTCCCTGCATGTTCATATCCTCTCCAGCTCCATCTCCCGCGAACGCAGGACAACCAATAAAACGATCGAAAGGTTTCATGGGAATTGTGGGTAATTTTCTGCTTGGCAGCTTTTTTCTGGCTGTTTGAATGTTAATGGAGACATTTACAGCCGAGAGGCGTCACAGACTGTTTCAGATAGCAAGGAAAGATGAAGGTTCGATCATTCGCTGGAAGACAACTGTCTTATTCCATAGTCTTAAATTCACCTCCGCGTCAGATCGCGCCGTCTCGGGAGTCTGCTAATTTACTGCTTTTAGTTGAGGGCTTCTCCAATAACATTTATATTGCATTACTTTGCATAACGGTACATTTCTATTGTTATGGCTTTCCAGACAGTTTTTCATAAACGCGCGTCTACATCGTCGTAAAATGAAAACAGAATGACTTGATTTAAAACATTGGTCGTGGGTTTTCACTATGTACGCAATACCCACCTAAACTTTTTTTATTTAGTCAATGCGTAGATTTCTTTGAAGTGTATTTTAGATTTTTATAATGGAAGTTTGTTAAAAATATAAATAAGTGTAAATATGTTTTTTTTTTTTACGTCCGCACGTACAAACAAATACCGATCCCTCCATCGCCAGAAGCCGTCTGCGGAGACCCCAGCAGTAATTGAATCGATCTCATCAGGAAACGATAACAGAGATGGACCCTGAGAAAGCCCGCGGGGGCTGAGCTCAAGTCACGAGTCACATTTAAATTTAATCAGAATGGAATTAGAGAGATAAAGACTGTATTATCATGATTATTATGAAAACCAGTGAAGCCTTTCAAAGCTCCTTAGCGTCGATGTTATGTGCCGATTATTGTTTAAAACCTGGTTTGAGTTCTGGAATGAATTAATTTGGTGTGGTGTAATATCTTAATGTAAATCCTCTCTGCGTGTTCTTATCGAAACCGTTCAAAAGAGTCTCTTAAGATCTATCGAACGCTGATGTGATTTAAACACGCCAATAGCGGATTAATAGATGAATCATCAAAACTACAAAACGACTCCCATACATATTAAAAAGCGGCCACAACTTAGTTATCAACAAGTATCAAAAGATCAAAAGGTGTTTGAATTGACAGATGAAAACAAACTCCGTGTAGACGTTAATCTGGTTTGTTGTATTGAGTCTTTTGTAACATCGTGTGCATTTTTAAACATCATTTTAGTCATTTAAATCATCTCGAAGCTTGTTAACGTATAGCTACATAATATTAAATTAAACAAAGCAGTTGTTCCTATGACAGACAGGAGAAAAAACAGCTAAACTAAGCTTCCTACTGTGATATGTTCACGATTCGATCCTTCTGTCTGACTTTTGTGGGAAAGACCGTTATCTATCAGTATACCTTATGGATTTATTTTCCATCAGGGTTGAAGTGCATATTGCAGAACGTCGTTCATTTCAAACGTGCGGAGGAATCTTGACAACTGATATAGCGAATAGATGGCGCAAAATGAAGTGGGCGATGGGAAATAAACGTGTGAGAGCGTTAGACTGTGTACGACCTTTGACCTTCAGTTAAAGATAGTCCGTGAAGCGCCCTTGTGAACAAACACCGATGATGGAAGTGTTGAAGACAACATCCCTCGATCATCTAAGGTCTTTTGCTGTAAATCTAAACCGCGTGTTCCCAAGACAGACAGAATGAAAAACAGACCGCCGCGATGACCAAATGTCCACAAACATCTGCTTTTGTCGCCTCTTAACTAACCACAAGCTAACGTCATTCTTTTTAGCGCTCGGATCTCAAACGGAGAAAGGGAAAATTTGGCAGAGAAAAGCACAGTTGCATCAAGAACATATTTGTACATGTGGCATATTATCAGCAGGGGATGAAAACAGTGTCTGGTTTACTAACCTAATCTGTCGCATTTAAGAGTGAAATGGGGAAGTCAATTGGGGAAAAATTGCTATTGTGAAAATTGTCCTGACGTTGGAGGGGTGTGGTTAAAAATAAGCATTTTATGATGTCAGCCGAAAAGGAAAGTCAATTTGAAACACCTTAAAATGTCAAAAATATGTTCACAAAAATGACATTTTATCACATGTATTGAGATGTTTTTGGTTGGTTTTGGTCAATCCACAGAATGTATGACGTTGGGGGTCAGAGAACAGAGAGGAGGAAGTGGATCAGTTGTTTTGAAGACGTGAGAGCCGTGCTGTTCGTGGTGTCTCTGAGCGGGTACGACATGACCCTAGTTGAAGATCCATCCATGGTGAGAACATCCACCACTAAATTTGTATTTACATTCAGACACGGAGTTAAAAAAAAACGTTTAAAAACTTCTTTAAAAAAAAATCGTTAAGCAAGTAAAGATAAAATGTTATTAAAAATGTATATATTAAATATATTTATCTATTATTTCAAGTTAAATAGAATATTAATTGGAATATTATTTAAAATTGATTCGATTATTAGATTAGAATATTTAAGAAACCTTATTAAAAAGCAGTTTTACCTAAATATAAACATTTAGCATGTTTTTAGACACCTTGTAGTACATAAGTAAACACCATTGGAAATTATTATATTGATCATTGAGTATCATGGTATAGATCAAAGTACCGCGATATTACCGTCTGATTCTGTAAGGGCAGTTAAAGTAAAATAAACAAATTTATAAAGAGTTATCTTTTTTTAAATGACAGTGTCAATACTGATGATGTTTTTGAATTGTTAATTTAAATTAAATGTATTTTTCTCATTTATTTCTATAGCACTTCAAAGCAGCTTTAATGTAAATAAATGATAGCACACACAGAGTAGGCTTAAGAAATAAACAATATAGAAAAATAAAAAAGAAATGATATAAAAATACATGGTACTACAAATTTCAGAAACCATGGGTCATTTTACAGCCTTTATGTATTTAAGGTATGGTGTTGTTTTGAAGCAAACAGTTCAATAGCTCCT
Organism: Triplophysa rosa; assembly: GCF_024868665.1. Taxonomy (NCBI): domain Eukaryota; kingdom Metazoa; phylum Chordata; class Actinopteri; order Cypriniformes; family Nemacheilidae; genus Triplophysa; species Triplophysa rosa. The sequence goes on from NC_079914.1 coordinate 12,968,775, forward strand.
GTTTGTACAGAGTAATTGTTCATATGCACTAAGCCCGAGCTTTTCAGCCGGATCTCCTAAATGACATAAGAGAGCATTGTGAGTTCATTTGGGAACGAGAGCTCTTATCCTTCATTTTGTCTTATTTAGAATCGACTGCAGGAGAGCCTCAAGCTGTTCTTGTCAATCTGCAATAACGTCTTCTTCAGGAGTACCTCTATGGTAAGAAACTGCTCAATTAACAAAGACAGAGAGGCAATTTAACCTCGCCCCATCAGCCCGAGAGGCGATTTGTGTCATCACTAGGGATGCTCGACAGATGTGACCGAGGAGCGCTCACGAGAGGTTTAGTTCTACATTTAGAAAGCAAAAAAGAAATTAGTTTGACGAAAACGTCAAACCTCTACCGGTTCTTTTTGTTTGTCTGTTTGAATTGAGGATAAACGGGCCTTTGGTGTCCGATTTAACATTCAAGATCTTACATTGTAGATTTACAGATTTAATAAAATAAGAAATCAAGTTTTCAGCTTATTTTGGTAATTTGGTAAAAAATCATGTGTGTATGCTTTTCCAATCTTCCTCTTCCATCAAAACGCCCTTGAGATGACTTTTCTTTCGCTCATCACCAAGGACCAATTTTTACAATCCGTTTCTGATTTGATCAATCATTTTGTTCCTTTTTTATCGCAATAGGTTTCGAAAACGCTGACTTCCGTTGTGGTCGGCTGTACTTTTTCCAACTTATACTTCATTATGAACTCAAAATAAGGACGCAAAACCATCGCTTGTGGTTTGATTTTGGGTTTGTTTGTTTGTTTCATTCATCTATAAATGAGTTTCAGCGAAGGTTTGGTATCCCGCTTTGGTAACTTCACCTCTAGATCTTCCCTCATAATTACGACCCACGCGTTCACACGCAAACAAACGCTGCCGAGTCCAGATTTTGTTATAATTGCCTGCGTCGTCCAGTAATTAAACAGGCGGGCGTATTTTTGGTCTCCGAGGGTGACAATCTCCTGCTTGTTGTCTATTTATCGTATGCCCCCCGAAAGCTCCTTCTTGTGTAATGATCCACGTTGATAGTCGCGTTAAAAAAAGAGTGCCGAGTGTTCATACTCATTTTTTTTACTTAAATATAGGGTTGTCAAATGATTAATCGTATCCAGAATAAAAGTTTGTGTTTACCTAACATATGTCGGTGTACTGTGCATATTAATTTTGTGTTTATGAACACGTACACATCAATGCATATTTTAAGAAAAATATTAAATATAACAATGAATAAATATAATATATATAAATAAATACATTTAAATATTTCCTAAATATATATACAAGTATGTGTATGTTTTTGTGTTTATAAATACAAAATTAATATGCACAGTATATATTATGTAAACGCAAACTTCTATTCTGGATGCGATTAATCGCGATTAATCGTTTGACAGCCCTAAAATAATTATTCAGCTTGAAATCACAAATACAACATAATCTTTAATATTATTTTTAACAATAGTCATGTATTTCTTTTTCCGCAACAGTGCTTTCTAGTCTCAAATTGAAGTTTTTCACGTACAATGTTTATTTTGCTGTACATGGCTAATCAACGCTAGACTCAAAACGTTGACTTTTATTGAATGATTCTTGATCGTCCGTTTTCCATCTCAACGCACAGTGATGTGTCGATGTCTTGTTTGACAGATCTTATTCATGAACAAGATTGATCTGTTCCAAGAGAAGATCCTTCACTCCGGGCGACATTTACGACATTACCTGCCGCAGTTCAAAGGTGAGCGATTACGCCTCCCGAATTTGCACGTTTGATGCTTATATACAGTATGTGTATGTTGTGTGTTTATGTGTCATTCCCTAGCTTGCACGTCTTCCGTGTTTGTCTTTTTTTCTCGATTCTTCCATTAAGACCGAATCCGCCGCGTCGCTTGGGGTTTGTAGTTTGGCTGCCTAATCAGCCGGAATGGATCCTGTAGTTTTCACCCCAGGGAGAAAAGGTCAAGACAGATGAGGCTTGAAATTACTAGCATTAGTGTCTTCAGAATCCCCCCCACGACCATATATGACAGTTAATCCCCTATGGATAGGAGATTACAATAAACCTGAATACGTCTTGCCCATTAATTCATGCAAGCCTAGAAATGCATGTCATGAAAATTTCAATTTTGCAAGGAAGGGTTTGAGATTGCGTGTATTAAACCAGCATCTGAATCCTAATCTTGACTGCTATGCATAGACTTTTAACTTTAAAGTTTTGTCTCTATCTGTCCGTCACATTTATTTTCTTTACGTGAATGTAAAGGATCTATTAAGTATATAGCGCATTATAAAGATCTATTCATTTATAAGCATTCTTTTAATTTGTTATAATTTACAATTCAAGAACCAAAACAGTTTTTTTGGTAACGCTTTAGATTACGGCCCTCAATGTACCACATAATTAAACAGAATTTACCGTGTAACTAATTGTAACAATGTACCTCTACAGTACATATCTGTAGGTAAAGGGGAACAATATGCAACGTTTTTTTTTACTGGTTGCAAATATTACTGAATAGATGTCTACAATGCCTCTAAGAAGTGTTACCAAAAACCTCCAGGTTTGATTTTTCAACCACCATCTCTCTTTTTGTTTCCAGGAGCAGATTGTGACGTGGACGCGGCCGCCCGCTTCATCGCCGCCATGTTCATATCCCTCAACGCCACGCCCAGCAAACTCATCTACCATCACTTCACCACGGCCACCGACACCTCCAACGTACAGGTGGTCTTCCAGGTCGTCATGGATACCATCATCAAGGAAAACCTGGAGGCTGTGTCTCTTCTCTGAGATCCGAACGGGCCCAGGGAGGTCAGTGTGGAACAGTTCCACAGATTTTTGGACAGTGCTGTGGTCATTGAAATATAAAGCTGATTATATTTATTATATGCAATGCTCTGAACACAATCTGAGCACTTATGCACATTTGTTACGTATTTTGCATAAAGCGAATGAATTCTTTCAGAGAGGGGTTATTTGTGAAGTAAACGATGACTATGGTAACGTTGAATAGTTCAAGTAAAACTCCAGGCTTGATTTTCGCCAGGTCTGTGTTGAGTGCGTCGGCCGTGTGGGCGGTCGACCTGCTCGGCCATGCATCCCATAATTCTTCACCACAAAAACAGCGTCCCCTTCTTGTGTCTCGTGTGTTACCATGGTTAATCATCACTTAAAGTAACATTCACCCTTGTGAAAAACCGCTCATTCTTTACGTCTTAAGTGCAGAGACGTGAATGAATCATATTTGCACCTCGTGTTTGTGCAGTTTGATGTTTTTATGATAAAGCGCTGCACTTTCGTAGCTGTTCTGAATCGTTCATTTTGTTTAATATTTCTGATGTACTGTTAAAATGTATTTTTGTGTTGGTTTGATCGTAAATATCAGACTTATATAACACATCTGTATGAAGAAAAATCATAACAGACTGCAGAAGAGTCGTATTCATCTATATAAAAACATATTATTGTAAATACATTTGTATTTTTTATGTTGCTCTTTAAACTTAAATGTCTATCCCATTTATTATTTGTTATTTAAGTCCCACTTTTGTCTATTTGAAGGCATTTCACTTTGAGTTCAACTTTGTAATGCAAACCACTGTGAATAGAAGTTATTAAACACTTTTTTTATATAGTTTCTTCTCATCATTGCTTGGACATGAACATTTCATAACAGCCACTTTTCGTTTTTGATACCCGACACAAATGCACACAAGATAAACACTTTATCTGTCAAGTTTAATAAAATAATGGAAACATCTTTCAAACTTTATACTTATAACAGTGAACTCTTTAGAACATTGAATATATCTGGAAGTAGGTACAGAGATGGGTGGGGAGATGACAAAAAAATCTCAATTTTGTTTTTGTGGATTTCGTTTTTAATAGCAGCGAACTTCACATTGTGTGAACCAGGGGTGCTCAGTGGTGCCATTGGAGATCTGTTTTTTTTCTGCAGAATCTAGATGAAGCTGCTAATTAAAGGCAAACGTGTCCACACTGAACGTGAAGCGACTTAGAATTGATTCGACTTGCGTTTTGCCTTTGCCGTCTGATAGTATTTTGTTGCGTCACTTTTTTAAAATGGTATAGGACGTGTTGTTTTCTTGACCATTCCAATCAGGTAGGGATGCACAGTATATAAATGACTCTTAAAAGGAAAGATTACTGGAAAAATAATATTTTCTCAAATTATATATTATAATTGTATAATATATCTTATTTATTTTGTGAAAATAAGCGACAGGTATGGCGCAGAATTGGATATAATTTTTGCAGAAAGGTAGATCTTTAAAAGCAACGCTGAACATCCCTGGTGTAACTCATGTAAACATTCAATGTCAACAGTGCGCCTCACTGCCTTGGCTCTAAATACTCCTGAAATGGAAGAGATTCTGGGTTGGGGAGGGACGGGGATGCGCTCTCTTCAGGAGGTGAAGCAGTCCAGCGAGTCCAGAGAAAGAAACACGTCTGCTTTGCAACGAAACGTGCTCGAACCGTCCTGAACCAGCTCACAGCTCTGCAGGTTCGGAGAAATGTCCTTTACGCAAATTGCCTGTTGGGAAAAATGCATCGCAGTTTACATTAACGCAATTACAGTAAATGCGAATCTTTCAATGCAAATATTTACTTAAGTCTGACTTAGATTCTTAAAACATTACTTGTTATTAAAAGTCAAAACGGGGATTATATATAAAAGGGTGTGTTGCTAAAATATAAAATGACATAAAATGAATTGAAGAGTGAAAATCTCACAATCCCGTGCGTAAAGTTCTCGTTTGAAAGTTGTTTATTGATGGAGAGCTAGACTTTTTGTGTTTATCTTTTAAATGTTTTCTTTGTGATCATTTAAAGTAAATGATATTGCATAGCAACGTCTGTTTTTCGTTGAGATACTGCTCTCGGATTTGATGTCAAAGGACGCTAAACAAATAAATGACCTTAACAAACATTAGGCTACATAAAATGACGCGTGATAGAAGAAGTACGCCTGCATTAAAATGGTTAAACTATTATTATTATTATTACATTTTAACATGAATATAACGGATCTGTTAAGAAATATATGTTAGAACGTTTATAAGTTACAGTCTTATATTATGGAAACGTCATGAAAACTATTGATACATCTGGTTAGATGATAAAAAAAACTTTTGGTTGATGACTTATTAGTCAAACATTTTTGTAAGTGTACCGCAAAAAAACTGCATTTACCATGTTTTTAAGGACTGAAGTTTGCCTGCTGCTTAAATCGGGCATCACGTTGTTGGAGATGCCGGGGGTCTCGCTGCTGTCCAGCGCTGAATCTGTCTCAGATCTACGCACGTACGGTGATCTCCGGATCCCGGACAGCAAACCAGAAGCTCTCCCGACGGAATAATAACTCGGACCGGTAGACTGCTTGTACCAGGCGTCTGTAGGTTGACAGCAGATGAGTATAGAAATAGCCACGAACACCAGCACAGATCTGACGGACTTCTCCATTACGCACACCACAATGCGCACTTTACCTAAAAGTGTGTTATGATCTTTGTCGTCTCGTAGCTTTTTGACTGAGTGGTCTCCACGTCTGGAGTTTTTATAGACCCCTAGAAGTCGTGATCTCGTTCGTCATTACACCACCAGATGATTCATATTTCCGGCCAATAGGATCGATCTGCGCGCCTTTGAGTGTTTGGAGACGGTTGGGGACCATTTAACGTCAGGCAGATGTGATGGGTGACGAGTTAATATCGTCTCTCTGTCACCAGGGCTGTCTATATTGATCAATAATCGTCTTTCTGGCGTCACACCGTAAGATGAAAAAGAGCAAATCCCGTGCGTAAAGACGCACAGATGGATTCGTCTGAAAATAACTTGTTTTATTTCCGTTAATACATTCAGTAGAATATGGATAAATACTGTTATTAAGCAATGCATCAAGCAGATATATACATAAGTAGTACATTTTGACAAATAAATAAGTAACCAATCAAATATTTGGTCTTTATAAAGGATAGCACAGTATCTGAATTTAAACTCAGTCTCATTAAAGAATTATTCAAATATTGACTAATTGATTTATCTGTAATTACCAGTTTGGACAACAGGACACTTTAATGCCAAACATTTCGAAATAATTCAAAAGACCCGAGGGCAATCAAACTAGGAGCCTACTAAAAATGCTTTAGAGTGTTATACATTTTAAAACATCAATATTTTATTTTTTCAACTGTTTATTAGCATTTTTTATATAAAACAGAAACAACCTTTAAAATAAAACAGTCCCAAAAAACCAATTTAAACTATTATTAAAAGCACAAACAGTCTTGTATGAGTTCAGGTTCTCATAGCCCGTTGTATAGTGGCCTGCACTGCGGTTCCAGTTTCGCCTCCAGAACCGCGTCCGGCTCGCACACCCACGGATCCTCTGTGCGCCACTGCCACTTAAGCAGCTGAGCCCTCAGGCTCTCCAAAACCTGAGCGTAGGCCGGATCGCCCGCCAAATTCCTCCTCTCCGTCGGATCCGAGCGGGTGTCAAAAAGTTCCCATCTCGCTCTGTAGTAGTACTCATTTAGAGTCTTAAACCAGCCTGTGGGCTGACCCGTCCGGGTCCGGTTTAACAGATCCTGGAAGGTTGGGGACACGTAGAAATCCTGGTCTATGGGGAAGGGCATACGGTAATGCATGTTGTGCAGGAGTCTGTAGGGACCCTGGTGGACGGAGCGCATCGGGTAGTACATGGTGACCTCGTGGAGACTCTGACTGGCATAGACCGCGACCCAGGAGGGCTCAGAGATCAGGGCTGGGAGGAGAGAGCGACCGGTCAGCTGTACCGGATGGCCACCAGAGATGCTGTAGGATGGATACGGGAGGGAGAACCAGTCCAGAATGGTGGGTGTGATGTCTGGGAATAAATAGAGTTGTATTTTTATATGTGAATCATTCAGATCGTACGTTTTTTTGAATATGTGCAACTTTAGTATTAATCTGTCATTCTCTAATAAAAAGTTTAACACTTAATCTTGGTAAATGGAGGCAGCAAGTGATTTATAAGACTTGTAGCACCATCTAGTGGTAAAAACGAGTTATAGCACAACTCATGAAGCCATGATCTTTGCGCTCCTAAACCATTGCTGCAGTCGCTTTTGCATTAAAAGCCAAATGCATAAATGCAAATTATTCAATGTCAGATTTTAACATTCTTACCCAAGAGACTGACGTAGGCCTGGCTGATCTGTCCCTGGCGCTGCCGGTGTTCAGGTGAGGAGATCAGCATGGGTTCCATCACACCCGAGCCGTACAGGTTGGTGCGGCCATTGGGAAATGGAATTCCATTATCCGAACTATAGATTACCAAAGTGTCGTTTTCAAATCCGGCATCTCGTAGTTCTTGCAGAACCAGACCGATACCTTACAAACCAAAACAATCCCAGATAAACATCAATTTGTTCATAACAAACATGCATTTTGAAATGTAGTAAAGGTGAAAAAAGAAAACCTTGGTCCAGTCTGCTAACTGTAGTGTATTGTGCTGCGATGTCCGCCCTGGCTGCAGGTGTGTCGGGAATAAAATCAGGAACCTGGAAAACAGGACATCGGAGACGATTTTCAACCTCAAGATTGTCAAAGACATCATTTTTAATATCTATTAGATAATGGAGTGTAAAACAAAATAGACAAGATCTTCGTGTTTTACCTTGACCTGGTCTGGAGAGTAATACTTTGGCTCCCAATCCGGAATTCTCCCCATCCCGCTCTCTCCGTTCCCGAACTTCTCGCAGAACGCTCCGTACTGCGGCTGGGAGTGACCGCAGCGATGGGGATCATGAAAAGCCACGTAAAGGAAGAACGGACGTTCCTCGATTTCCTCCCCGCTCCGCTCCCTTTGGCTCTGGAAGAACTTCCGCACGAGAAGTTTGATCTTGGTGATATTTCGACCCACCTGCAGCACAGAATTGGTCTCCTCCGTGTAGGCGAAGTCGAATGGGTATACGGGTCCCGGCCCGACGTGTTTCTTCCCGACGATACCTTTCCAAAGAAGTGCACATTTTTACGAATATACATTTAGGCTTTTTAGACAAAGCTCCACTGATCTCCATCGCACCTGTGAGGATGTTGGCTTCTTTTAGCAGGAGAGGGAGACTGCGCACTCCATCGAATGAGTTAAAGTGATGGACTCCCTGATGAAGACCATACATCCCATTCTGATGCTGTGGATCAGAATGAAAGATTAAAACATGTTTGTGCAACACAGGACAGCGGTCACCTGCAGTTTACCTGCGGGAGGCCGGTCAGGATAGTGGATCGACTTGGTGAGCAGCTACTGACGGTGGTGAAGGCGTTCTTGAAGATTAAACTGCGCTGAGACAGAGCTCGGAGATGAGGTGTCTGGACCACGGTGTTGTTGTAAACATCCGTCTCGAACCCGGCATCATCAGCTGTGATATAACATGTGATGTTAACACTTTACAAAATGATAGTATTGAGTAAAATGAGTTAGTTGATCACATTAACTAACAATTATTAATATTCATGAACATTTGGTAATGTTAGTTAATACAAATACAATACGTGTTAGTTCATTGTGCAATGTTAACATTTCATTTTAAAAATGTTTTATTAAATGTTACAGTTAACATTAAATAAGATTAATAAACGCTGTAGTATTGCTATAAAGTATTGTAAGTTCAAACTTGAAGTGAAATCAAAAGAAGAAATACAATCTTGGTAAAAAGTGTTACCCATAAATTAAGTTACGTTTATTTATAAAACGCTTTAACAAAACGGATAATAAAACATGAAAACACACAGTATGTCCGTATTAAAAAAGTACATTTTCAGTAGGCCTAACGTTACATACCAATGATCAAAAGCACATTTCTTTCGCTGTGTCCAACGCCACAACAAACCAAGACGCAAAACAGACGCCATGCAAATAAACCCAACATTTTGCCGTCATTTGCTCATTACACCTCTAAAAAAAGTTTTAATGCATATGAAACAAACCGCAGAACTTGTTTACAACAAACTTCCGCCATGTGAGTCAAGCACATGACCGAGATCAGCTGACGCGAGGCAGCGGCCAATCACGTCGCTGCATGGCAAGTGACGTCATTGTAAACCGCGTTACACGTCGCGGGGTTCAGATTTAACACATTTTTTATAGCGCTTTCAGTGCATCTTAATATTTCCATCGAAATATGGGATCTCACGTGCGGGATTTTACACCGGCTTGAAAAGGTCTGAATGTTTAACGTCATTCACGGTTTAAACATTTCGCTCGGTTTGCACATAGGGTTATTGTAAAACATTGTATTTAAAGTATTGTTTATTATTATAGTTATTCATTGTTTTTGATAAGTGCTCGTATTTGTGTACAATGTGATTTCATGCTGTGCATCATCATATCATGGGATCTTTTTAAGTGTCGTACGACCACAGATCGTATCAGTTTTTAGTACCATTGTGCATGCATTGTGTACAAGTATACTATAGTATTTACCACAATTGTAGTTTTGTACAATTACTAGATACTTTAGTGCTTTTGAAACATTGAAATATACTGCAGTGTTTACTTCAGTGAATTAATTCCCTAAATAGTAGTTCAGTTTAAACAAAATGCAATAATTCATATAATACACTACATTATTATGAAAATTTACTACAGTTCACTATAGTAAATGCTATAAAGTAAAGTATACTACAGGATTTCTAATGTGTGCATAATACGAGCAAGATCATGTTTAAAATATAATAAATGTATACATTATGACAGTGGTTCTCAAACTGGGGGCCCCCTAGATAGTACCGGGGGGGGCATTTTATGAAATATAGAAATTTGTCATAAATTTTATGCATTCAAACATCAGAAAAATAAGACCACCAACCAAAAGAATTGATGTTTCAGGATTGTATAGCTGAATATGTTTTTGGTTTAATTCAAATTTTAAGTTTAAGATGAAGTCTTTATTTGGGGGGCCGCAAAGCGATGCACTCTACACAAAGGGGGCCTTACTACAAAAAAGTTTGAGAACCACTGCATTATGGTAATACTTGTTGTACCACATTTAATTTGTGCCTAATATAATTTAAGAAAAAGAAATAAAACAAACATTTGTACTACATGTCACGACAATGTTGTTAAAATACAAAATTATGAATGGTACAAAAATGGACAAAAAATTTTATAAGCACGTCTTTTTTGCTTTTGTGTGTGGAAGGGAAGATATGTTTTCAAGAGACTGACCCTTAGGCGTATTTTAAGATCAGTTACACAATCTGCAGTGTCCAAATCTTGTGATCATGTGTTTCATAGTCACACTTTCATGGATGTTATAGCATTAAAGTTATATTGTCTTGTAGTTTAAAAGGTTCAGAAGGTTTGTCATTATACTAACTATAACCTACATTGTCTATAGGTGTACATTAAAAGCACCGTTATGGAGAAAACGGATCTACATTTTTGGATCTAAGATTTTGACCACCTCATGGCTCAGAGGAACTTTGCTCCACCCGTCCAATGATCCCTCGCTTCCGCCTGCACTTTAAATGCAGGATCACTAACGCGTGATGTACTCTTTTCATAGTTTTATGCAAAATAAACCAATGTTAACCTAATAAAACTAAACATTGGAGGACCTGCTTTCTTTAAAGTCAGGGTTACACGATCCATTGGATGTGAATTCTGATGGAGTCACTAACAGGTGGAAGCTCACCTGCCCTCTGCTGGTATGGCACCCTGCGCACCTGTTTCCCCATCCTCACCTGGCTGCCCAGGTACAACCTCACCTGGCTGAAGATGGACCTGATCGCTGGTCTAACCGTGGGCCTTACCGCGGTTCCTCAAGCCTTGGCTTACGCAGCGGTGGCTGGTTTACCTGTGCAGGTAAGAACGTGTGGTGTATGAGTCTCTTTTTTATGGTTCTAGGAACCTGCAGCTACACGACGTTTATAAACGTTATCTTGACGTCTGGTCTTGTTTTGTTTTGCAGTACGGTTTGTATTCTGCATTTATGGGCGGCTTCATCTATTGTATATTTGGCACATCTAAAGACATCACGCTGGGTCCCACGGCCATCATGTCCCTGCTGTGTTCCTCATATATCGGCGGAGACCCCGTTTTCGCCGTGGTGCTCACGCTTTTGTGCGGGGTTATTCAAGCAGGAATGGCTCTGCTGAGGTTGGGTAAGATCGGGGTCTCTCATTGGTTAAAAAAAATGTAGTCAGTTTTTACTGTATACTTAGTTGTGCTGTTGAAGTATGTATATATATTCTTTTGTAATCTTTGATCAGATCTCTCTGCTTCAACATGAAAGGGAAAGTTGCTCATCTAACATTGCTCTCATATTAGTTTCTTACTACTTCATATAATTTTGACTCGATTCAGTTGTAGTTTTGTAATCTAAGGTGTATTAGAACAATATCGAAGCCGAAGAGAAAGTAGAGTTTGTAAATCAGTACGGCCTTGAAAACAGAAAGTTGATCTATCTATCGGATTGTATTACTTCCTGTTTAACTTCCTGCGAAGGGAAGGAATCTCTGTAGTCGCACATTAAAATACTGAATGTCAGCTGTTTTGAAAAATGTGATTTTAATGTTGGTTTCAATCACAGTAACAACCGCAAAAATGAGTTAAGTGTCTCTTTTCATGTATTTATTTAATGTATACACACAAAATGCATTTAAAGTGAAAGTTCACCCGAAAGTAAAAATTCTGTCATCATTTTTTACTCACCCTGAAGTTGTTCCAAAGCTATAGAAATGTCTTTGTTCTGTTGAACACAAAAGAAGATATTTTGAAGAACGTGGGAAACCAATCCGTTCTGGGGCACCATTGACTACCCTAGTAGTATTTCCTTCTTACTATGGTATTCAATGGTGCCCCAGAACTGTTTGGTTACAAACATTCTCGCAAATATCTTTCTTTGTGTTGAGCACAACATGAACATTTCTACAGGTATGGAAGGAGTAACTGATGACAGGAGTAAATTATGACAGAATTGAATTTTTTTATTTAAGTTTCTGAAACACACTGTCTAAGGTCAGACATTACATTCAAATAAAACGGTTTATAGTCATCAGTGTAAAATGTTGCGACCCAATTCAGAATAAATAAACATAAATGCATCATAATCTTTCATCAAAATGAGTTATAGTTTTCATTTCATTTCTTTTTTTTTTTTAATTAGTTTTTATTTTTAGATCTTTAGTTTTTATGTTAATTTTAGTTAAAGTTTTAGCAATTTTGGTATATGCTTTTGTCATTTTATAATTTATTTGTTTATTTTTTATGTTGCTATATAATATTAATTAATTTCTATTTTAGTTTTATTTCAGTTTTTGTTTATTATTATAATTTTAGTGCTTTAAACTTATTTCAATTTATTTTTGAGGCAACATTTCAATTTTTCCTTTAGTTAAGTTTTTCCCCATAATTTTTAGGTCAATATTTTATTCGATTTCAATGAACAGAGACGTTGTCAAAGTTTTGGTACCTTGGTACCAACTTGCTCTGCCTCTGAAACGCTTTTGCATGTTTGCCGATGTCACCAAGACCTCTTTTAACCTCTCCCCTCCAACCACACACAGCGACTGTTTTTTTTTATTAAGCAAATTCACAATTCCGATTCATATTTTGTGTTTTATAAAGGGTTTCTTTTGGACTTCATCTCTTATCCGGTAATAAAAGGATTTACCTGTGCCGCCGCAGTCATCATTGGCTTTGGCCAGGTGAAGGTAAGTCTCGTGAGAAAGTTCATTTAATGTTCTCTAAATGTTTTTTCGTTTTATTTAGCGAGCTTGACTTGTTTTAGAGGATTTTCTTAATGTCTCGCTTCCTTCAGAACATTCTAGGTCTGAAGGACGTCCCACAGAGCTTCGTTCTGCAGGTGTACTACACCTTTCACAAGTTACCAGAGGCCAGGTGAGCATCCATGTGCTTTTCGAACTTGTTTGGCAAGCAACGAAAGTAAACTCCAGATTTGACATATACAGTATTTCTCTGTCTGTTCTTGTTCCTCAGAGTAGGAGACGTGGTTCTGGGTCTGTGCTGTCTTCTCGTCCTGGTCACGTTGAAAATGATGATGACTTCTCTGGGTTCTGCTGAGGACGAAGCCCCTCGCCTCATCCGGACGGCCAGAGGCCTGGTGTGGAGTTTAGCCACAAGTGAGAGTGCCAAAATCTGTGTTCTGTGTTCACGTGATCTTTGTGAATATATAGTTTGATTGACAGGTATTTTGTGCACGCAGTTCGGAATGCGCTGGTCGTGATAGCGGCGACGGCTGTCGCGTACTCCGCGGAGGTCGCGGGAAGCCATTTCTTCAGTCTGACTGGGAAATCGGCCAAAGGCCTCCCGCCTTTCGAAGCTCCGCCCCTTTCAGAGATAGCCAATGGCACGGTTATTACATTCAGCGATATTGCAAAGGTGAGTACCGATGTATACATATCGAATCAAGTAAAATAGTGTTGGGTTAGTGTATGGTATATGTAGTATGGTGTCAACTGACTATAATTTATGATCATTTATTCTATATCATAATCTAGACGACGTGTGAGATTCTTCTGATGTTGAATTTCTTCAAATTGCAGTTTACTTAATTCCAAGTCATTAATGAATTCCTAAATTGAGATTTTTGCCCATCCTTGGACACCAATACTGACCAATCAAATGTATTTTCAGGATTTGGGCGGCGGCCTGGCTGTCATTCCTTTAATGGGCGTCCTGGAAAGCATCGCTATTGCCAAAGCGTTTGGTAAGAACGTATTTCGCTGCTTGGCTTTAAAGGAATAGTTCACCCAAAAATAAACATTCTGACATCATTTATTCACCATCATCTCATTGAAAACCTGTATATGACTTTTTCTTCAGTGGAAGGCTAAAGAAGATATTTTGAGAAATGCCTCTGTGGTTTGTATCCATACAATGGAAGTCAATGGGGGTCAGTGTTGTTTGGTTACCAACGTTCTTCAAAATATCTTCTTTTGTGTTTGAAATGACACGAGGGTGAATAAATGATGACAGAATGCTTATTTTTGAGTGAATTTAATTTAATTTAATTTAATTTAAAAGCCATTTTACTGTAGTTAGACGTCACTTTTTCTGCAGGTAGCAAGAACAACTACCGAATTGATGCCAACCAAGAGCTCTTTGCCATCGGTAAGTGTTTCCCTGATGTATCAAATATTAGCGGTGCAAGGAAATCATTCACATGATATCTGATGTTTCTGCAGGTCTCACAAACATCATGGGCTCATTTGTGTCGGCTTACCCCGTCACGGGCAGTTTCGGAAGGTCTGTGAGCCTGTTTCACACATTTAAATTCACCCAAAAATGAAAATTCTGTCATCATTTGCTCACCTTCAAGTTGTTCCAAATCTGTATGAATTTCTTAGTTCTGCTAAACAGATGAGATCTGTTTGGTTACTGACATTCCTCCAAATATCTTCCTTTGTGTTTAGCAGAGCAAAAAAAATCATACAGGTTTGGAACAATCTGATTTTATCCATTTAAAATAAATAACCTGCGATTAGGATTGTAAAGATTCACCCTAAACTGGTTGAAAATCGATTATAATATGTGACTATTCAAGTCGGTTGAGATGTAAAATGAATCGCAATACACGTTTTGAACAGCAGGGGCCGCTGTATTTACTGCAGACTTGGTAAACGTGGATATGCTGATATTTCTTAAAAAAGTAAAATTACTGACAGTCTTATTTTTTGTTTTGTTTTTTTAAATATTATTTTTATTGGGATTTTTCAAACATCAAAAACAGACAACAACAAACAAAAAGACCCTTCATATGACACAACTCTGTATGTATGACAGGAGACTTTTGTATTATTCATTTTTTATGTGATTTGCAGTTTGTTTAAAAATTGCAATTTAGTTTTGTTATTTGACACAAAAGGTATTTTTATTTTACAAAGAAATGTGCAGCATTTGAGAAATAATAAAAGGGCAGTTGTTCATTTCTAATTTGCCTCAACTTTTTCTGTGAAAAAAAATTGTGAAAAAATTGTTTCGTGAGATCAGAATCGGGAATCGCATCGCATACCTGCGATACAAAAATCACTTTTTTTAGTTTTTAGATGATTGTTTTTTAAAAGCTCACTTGTGAATGTTTTACACGCTTTTTTCCCCACAGAACCGCAGTAAATTCTCAAAGCGGCGTATGTACACCTGCTGGCGGTGTGGTAACAGGTAAGATATACTTTGTATACTTTGTGATGCTTGTGTAAAATATTTACAGTGCTTCATATTGTCTCTTTGCAGGTGTCATCGTGCTGTTGTCGTTGGCATTTCTAATGCCGCTGTTCTTCTACATCCCCAAAGCTTCACTCGCTGCAGTCATAATATGTGCCGTCAGCCCCATGGTTGACTTTCGGGTGCCCGTTCAGCTCTGGAGAGTCAAGAGTTAGTGCTTCTTTTAATATAGATTGCATTTTTTTTATTTAACTTTGCGTTTTTCTGCCACTAATTGTTTGTCTTTTGTTCTTTCCTCTCTGTTTTTCTGTCTCACAGAACTTGACCTGCTGCCCTTCCTGGTGACGTTTTTGGTCAGTTTCTGGGAGATACAGTATGGGATCGTGGGAGGGGTTGGCGTGTCGGCGTTTATGTTGCTATACATCATGGCCAGACCTAAAGTGAAGGTGAGGGATACGGCATTTATGAAATTATCCCCTGAAGACCATTTATAATGTTAACCAAGATGTTAACTTCCGGTCTGTGTTTGGTTATAATAATTCATTTTATATTTAATTTATATGAATATGAATTTAGATTTTTATTGTATATTAATTGTATTAAATTGTATTAGCACTACTTAAGTTATTGATTCTTTGCAGAGGTCTACCGGAAGTTAAGTTCGTGCCACATAACATTTGTGAATGTTGTTGCCGCTGAAACCATCATTTATATTATACATTTATATCATTTTCATGACTCTCTTCCTTTGACCCGTTGAATAAAACAAGCTGCTTTTACTGTACTGTCCCTTTAAGTCTCATTTATGTCATCGACTTCTGTTATGATTGGAGGACCTTTTGTACCGCCGTAATTCGCACAGTTGAATAAATGACCTAAAAATAAGCTTTTGGTATCAAAAAGTACATTTATCTCAGATGCAGCATCTATATTTGACTAAGGTTTAATCTTGGTTTTATTCTCCATTCTAAATGTTTTGGAGATTCTGTTGTTTGCCTGCAATTTCTTTGTAATTTTTACAAAATAAATGTATCTTCTTACAGTAAATTTCAGTAAATTTTACAGGATTTTTTACAGTAACTTTTACAAAATTATTCTGGCAACCACAGCTGCCACAGCTGTTTTTTATGTGTTGTGGTGTGTCTGTGTCACAAGGTGTCGGATCAAGGCGTTGTGGTCCTGGAGTTGGACAGCGGGCTGAATTTTCCCGTGACTGAATATCTGAGCAGGATTGTCTACACACACGCACTTCACGGTGAGACACACACATATTTTCCAAGAGGTCATGTCCTTGACTGCTCACATTGTTTTTCGGTATTTTATTGTTTTAGCGTCTCCGCCGCGATGTCTGGTTCTAGACTGTTCTCATGTCAGCTGTATAGACTACACTGTTGTGCATGAACTTGAAGAACTTCTTCAACAGTTTGAACTCAGAGGAGCTTCACTAGTCTTTGCCGGACTGAAGGTAGTCAAGATATACAGTATATATATATATATATAGATATACATTTATTGCATCATCTCATGTTTTATGTTCCTGTACTCTCTCTCTCTCTCTCTCTCTCTCTCTCTCTCTCTCTCTCTCTCTCTCGCTCTCTCTCTCTCTCTCTCTCTCTCAGCCTTCAGTTTTAAAGGTGCTGTTGACGGCTGAACTGCCTGCTTTCAGACACACTGACAGTATAGAGGAGGCACTACAACTTTTGACAGAACTCTCTTATTATGACCAGCAATCCTGACAACCAATCACTTACAGGAACAGAAACCGTTCCGCCCACTCTCAGCCAATCAGCTGATCAGTGATTGGCTGCATGGAATGGCTGTGCACCTCTCTGACCAATCACCACTCAGGAAACAAGTCACTGATACAAATGTTACGTTTACAACCAAATTACTGTTTTTGCACTATCAAGAGAGCTTTTAAAGTCAGGATGGCTATTTCCTATGTTTCTCATATTGATATATAATGGAATACTTTTTTAAATTTACTTTTTTGTATTGTTTCTAAATCATGTTCATAATGTTGTGACTGTAATATTAACATGCACTTATTAACACTAGAATTACAAATCAAAACCTTCGTAAGCACTAAAATCAGGTTATTAGATCTGAATGGATTACACGTGAAGCGTTCTGCACTATAAAAGCAGTACTGTAATGTCTGTTTTCTGCAGTTCAAAGTACTAAGAAGCAATATGTCATATGTTTTGTCAGCTGCACAGCATTTGTACGTTTACATTTTAATTTTGCGAAGGAAACAGATTTGTTTTACTTTTTATTTAAGGCTGATTCGTACTGGCAGATTTTGGACTGACCCAGATGAAATAGACTTTATAACTGAAACATTTGTCTTTCTAATTTAAGTGCCATTGTCTAGATTCTGTACAAAACCCTTATCTCAACTTGAGTAAGTTTTATAATATGGTGTGGTTGTATGTTTGCTCTCTGTCATTAAAGTGGCACACGCCCTGGTAAAGATAATAGACCCGACAGGTTTTTTTTTAATGTCACACTGCATGTTATTTTCCCCTACTGCAAACACTTCTGTTCCCAAGGCTGGAAAGACACGGATAACCCGAGAGACTTCATGGTAAACGTTTTATCTTGGTTATTAATACTTAATATGTTTAAATAATAGACATTGGAATATGGTTATAATGGCAGTTGTATTGGTTTTAATGGAAACTATAATGGTCTCTGTGGGATGTCTAATTGGTGGATGGAAACCAATGGAACATTATTAAATCCTACTGGAATAAAACCTAAAACACTCAACATACAGCAATTTTGTACTGGTTTTGATGGTAAACATCTGATGGTCCATAACTGAAGCTGTAATGGAAACCATCATTTTTTTGTTGTTGTGGGGTCATCTAGGGTGTTAATAGTTGGGGTCAGGTCACATGCTGTGTGTGAAAAGTCCCATGTATGCACACACTGAATGAAGATCATAGCAGCTTTGTTTTGGCTGGTTTTAGAGGGCTGGCCTTCTCTGGTCTTGTGTAATTGCTGCAAGCAGACTCTAGCTCCACTGGTTCTCAATAGGGTGCAAATTTGGGGTGCCAAATATAGCAGGACGGCTTGCTAAATCTGAAGGCGAACTGTGAACTTATTTCACACATTGCTGGAAGATCACATGAGGATTCTGCTGTGTGACTGAATTAAAAATGAACTGGGAGTGTGTGTCTGTTTAAAAACTCAAAATTGACATTAAACCATTTATTAGTCTTTATTAGTTTTGTAAACCTAGATATCGAGAATAAGGCCTTTGAGATTAAGAGAAAGTTGGAGAATGCACGATTTTTTCCTGATGGACAAATCATAAATGAATCATCCGTGATGTGGGAAGTCTAAAATAACCAAATAACCTGTACTACACCTTATCAAATAGTTAATCATTCCCATTAAACATACAAAATACTTTTAAAATATATAGGCCCTACGTCAGACCCAGTATAACATATTATAACATTATCATATTTTTATTAATATCACACTTTTTTTCACAAATGCATACATCTCTGTATGCTGCGACGTAATGAAAAAAATGTCATGAAGTTTAGCGTTCCAAAGCGTCCTTAATATTATTGCCAAATGCCAAATAATGACATTAATATATTATTATTGATTATTCCTCCTTAAATAAACGCAATTATATGTCAAAATAATCTGAATTAAACCACAAAAAAACATTCATCGCCCCGTTTTCCCATCACTTTAACATTGACGCAAAGGCACCTGCCTCACCTTTAGCGCAACCGTCGTCACCGTCATGTGACGCCCAGCAGAGGGCGTCTTTCCTCAATGGCGGGGCTTCAACGCTCCCTCTCCTCTTTTGATTGGTCAGCAATACGCCTGACGACAGAAGGCGAGACTTTTTCTAACCATCTCGCCCTCTGATTGGCTAGGCGGGTCGAGAGTGACTGGACCGCAGTGGCGGAGGCGCAGCGGAGAATCACAGCAGCCCAAAGCTACTGCGCTCATGGCATCGAGGAGAATGGAGACCAAACCAGTGATAACCTGCCTCAAATCCCTCCTTATCGTCTATTCCTTCGTCTTCTGGGTAAGTGACGCTCGTTTTTAAACAGCATTTATGTGTTTTTAATGATTTTGAAGCATATTGTAAGTCTTTTGAATGGATGTTTTCGTATTAAAAAGGGTTTGTTGCGTTATTGCGCCGCTGGAAAACAAATGCATCTCCATAACGGTGGGGCTGGACCCATCCAAGGCCGTATTGAATCATATAAACCTTATGATATTTGTGTGTTAAATCATATAAACCTTATGATATTTGTGTGTTATTAGTTTTTCTTCTCAGAAATCTGATGCACAATGTGAATTTTAAGGCGAAAAATGTAAATTATTCAGATTTGTATAAGCCACATGATACGTGCATCAAATGTTAAACGTTATTATTTTGTTACATTAATGTACAAACATGGATAGATGCGCATTATTAAGTGTGATTTTAATTTTAATGTCCAAATTATCCAAATTTTTAATTATCAATGTAATATTAATGAAATATTATCATATGCTGGCCATTATTAATTATATTATATTATATATATTTTAATATTAATATTAATTAAAATATGGATAAATATACAGCATTTTAGTTATGTATTTGAAATTAAGATCCTCATGTGGTCAGATTATTGTTTTTTATAAACAGGTTTATTATAGGGTTACAGTGACCTTCATATGTAACACGAATATGAAGAATAACGAGGAAATCTTCATCCTCAGTGATGGAGATGATGGTTTGTAACGGCATTGCTGGAGATATATATATATATATATATATATTTGTATTTATAAACAAATACTCATACATGTATGTATTTCAAAGGGATAGTTCACCCAAAAATGGAAATTCTGTCATCATTTACTCACCCTCGTGTAATGTCATACCTGTATAAATTACTTTGTTATGATAAACGCAGAGAAAGATATTTGGAAGAATGATTGTAATTTTCAATTCCGAGACATCATTGACTACCATAGTAGGAAAAAATAAATGGTAGTCAAAGGTGCCCCAGAACGGTTTGTTTTCCTAAATTCTTCATAATATCTCATTTTGTGTTCAACAGAACAAAAAAATACACAATGTCTTTATTCCTACTATGGTCGTGGATGATGTCCCAAAACTGAAATTGCTAACATTCTTCCAAATATCTTTCTCCGTGTTGATCGGAACAAAGAAATGTATACAGGTTTGAAACAACCCGAGGGCGAGAAAATGATGACAGAACATTTTTGGGAGAACTATCCCTTTAAGTATGTATTTATGTAAACACGAACTTTTATTCTGGATGTGATTAATCGTTTGACAGCCCTATATAAATATAGCCACGCGAATATTTCCTAAATACATACAAAATGAATATGCACAGTGCACAGACATACATTGTGTAAACGCAAACTTTTAAACTGGATGCGATTCATCGCGATTAATCGTTGAACAGGCTGCGAAAGGAGTTTTAAAATGATCATGGGCATAAAGATTGCACTTTAAAAAAATGCTGGGATGAGTAAAATATGGACCAACCCAAGAGTTGAGCCGTTTTAACTCAAAATGCTGTGTTGTTTCAGCCCATGGCTGGGTTGACCAGCAGTTGGGTTTGTCCATATTTGAAGCAACCATGCAGTCTCACAAATGCTTTGTGACACATGAAATCGTAAAGAACATTTTTCCAAACAGCTTTCCAACCAATCCTCCATTTGTCAAGCAAACAGATAGCCCCGCCCCAAACCCATGCCATCGATTTTAATGTCATTTATCTTGTATGACACACATTGAGCTGTGAACTAAAGCTGTGTTTGGAAACAGTGAGTTCAGTTGTCACGTAGGTCAACACTATCAGTGTTAGTAGGTAACAGACTCTTGAGTCTTCACAGCATCTTATTCTGTGTTTACTGGAGCTTCAGTAATATATAGTGGCACATTCGCCACCGACCAGCGGCTGTTTCCTTCCCTCTATAATCCCGTACCCGGCAAAGCGATCCAGTCTTTGACCTAAATCCTGCTTTTGTAGTATCGAGGCAGAGACCGTATAATAACGGTCGGAGCTTGTCATTTATTTCTGGAGACTATAGATCGGAGTCAAAGTTTACGCCACGTTTCATTTGACCCCAACCTAAACATGGCTGTAAAGGACGCAAGTTCAGTTTTAGTTCATTCTTTAATCGTTGGCTTTGTGGACAGTTTTAAGTTGGATACAGCAAAGTTAAACCTGAGAAACCACGAAACACACCGAGTATTTCTAGCAGAAGCAGTCTGGAACAGACCGTCTGAGAAAAACCAGACCGGGTTAGAAAGTGAAGATGCAACAGATGACACAGAGACCTGCTGTTAACCAACAGAAGAATTGCGTGTTACACACCCGGACGGTTTTTATCACGGTGATCACATTCATGCATAGCGCTAATAATGACAAACATCTGCTGTTTGTATAGATAATGTTAACAAGCCGTATCATGTTTTGTGTAGTTTTCAGCATCAAGTGATGAAGAAAAATGTGCGAAACAGCGAAATCCCATCCCATCAGAATGTATTTTGGATCCTGATGCCAATGCTACAGAATGGCATTAATTGCCCAGCAACAATTTTTATATTTTTTAAATGTTTTAATGTCACGTAGGGCTGGTTTGGATATAACATAACAAATCCATTAAGAGTGCGCTATGGTTACTAATGGCTCATATAACAATAACAAAAAAAAAACAATTCAGTAATGTAAATAGACGTCCATTGAGATCATTAGGGCTGTTTTAATTGTATTTATTATCTAGAGACGTAGAAAAGGCCCTGACAAGAGATCTGAATCCTTAGAGCTTAAATTAGAGTCAGGACAGCGGCGCGATCACATTTCAGCTTAGTCGATGTTTTTACAGCTTTGGACGTAACGCAACACCCCATGCCACCTTCCCACGTGTACGTTCGCCTGTGAAAGCCCCCCGTGATTTTCTCTTCGAAAATGCTTCCCACACTTTGTGATCTACATCTTGAATCATTTTTCATGCATATTTAAAACAATACATGCAGGATAGAGCGTGACTGAAGCACGCAAAGCTGAATATTAGGTCAGATCGTCTTTTACTGTGGTAAAACCGTGGTATGGTATATGAACTGAAGGATGACTTTGCAGTGTGTGTAACTGATACACATTAAGACAGCATGAGACTACAGACACCCTGCCAGTGTTCCCGGCTTCTATATATAATCCGCTGGTATAGTCAATACAGCGAACGAAATCTTATTCGCACCCACTTTGAACCCTGAAATCTGAAAAGACGAGCAGGCTGTTTTCTGATTCGCTATTGTCGCAAAATATAGAAAGACGCAAATGACTAAACTAAAGAAAACGTCACAGAAACAAACTCATCTATGAAACACAATAATACACTTTTTTATTTTAGCATTTTAGCAAACGTTTCTACGTCTTAGTTACTACTAAAAGTGTCAGATCGGACCTAATGGTTGTCTCTTTTAATTCTTTTTGTCTATACTGCCGGAAAGAAAAATATATAACGCTTATATTACTAAGTTCTAATTGGTACCATTTCAACATCTTGTTGCTTTTTCGCCAGAGTTATTTGCTCCAAGTCAATGTTACAAGCGTTGGCAGGTCTGTTCATTATGGCAGACAATTACCAGTCCGGTTTCATTGGTGCCCTTTGGTGTTATTATGGAAATGAGAGGGTGAAGAACTGAAGTGCCGCTGATAGATCTCGTGCTTTTGTGCGTTGGCCATTGACGATGTTTTGTTTGTTTCTCCTTAATGTTGTTAAAATTCAAAATGTGTTCGGTTCTCGTTCCTTTCGTAAAGCAGGAGAAACGACTGAATGTAGAATTATGTACATTGGTTATGGCTTCAACATGCGGCCATAGAAAATAAACACTCGTTCATGAGCTAACGTTTTGGTTTGTTTACAACGTTTGTTCGCAAATTGCTGCTAGTTAAAAATGCATTGCGAGTACTCGTCATTGAAGTGAGGCAGGGGCGTAGCCAGAACTTTTTTTTTAGAGGTGGCCAGGTAAGACCCAGTGATTTTATTAGGGTGACCAAAAAATCCTTACAGACACAAATTCTTAAACTTCTACTGTAATTTACACCAATTCTTCATTACACATAGTTTGCTGGTCAAAAACATACACAAAGAATGTAAAGTAAACAATTTATTTGCAATGCTTTCATGTGCTAACATTATATTAAAATAATTTGCTAGCTTATTTTCTCTTTTTATAGAAAATAAACATTACAGTACCCCAACTTAAACTTTCGCGAAAATGTAATTAATGAATGAAATCCAGTTAAACGAGACTGATTTTACTGACCTGATCCTTCTGCTCGCGATGAACTTCCATGGTACACAGACAGTACATTGTCACGAAGCGGTTAGCAACTGTTCAGCTATAGCGCTCAGACTGTTTGTGTCAGTGCGTCACAGTATGACATCATATTAACGCGAGAATAATGTTCTCGCGTTACTTTCAATGCATATGATAAATGATCTGTGCAGCACTCCGAAAACTCCGACACACATCTTACAACTGCTTCGCACAACAGAGGTGGCCAGATAGGTGGCCATCGATCATTCAGGGGTAGCCGTGGCCACCATGTAGCTACGCCCCTGAAGTGATGTGAAATTTTAATGATGTTAAACAAAAATGAACATTGCCCAATTAACTATTGCCCAATCTTTGTCTGGTCTAGTCTTGCTTTGCTGTCTTGTACAGTGATATGATACATCTTGTATAATCTTGTGAATTAAGTCTCAAAGTTTAATAGAGTTTATCTGCTGTGATAACGATTTGTGTGAAGATGGTTGAACATTAAAATGCACTTACTTATAACAAAATGTGTTTTTGATACATACTGTAGTTTAAAGATGAGGTAACACACGCCTATCTCATATTAATCTTGAGTACCTATATAGTAGTATTGCATACTTCGTATCTTCGAAGAGTATTTAGGTTGATCAGATTTATAAAAGACATACAGCTGTGTGATTATTTCCGTAAAAAGTCGAGCTCTTGGAGGCGTGCCGGGGTGGGCGGAACTACAGCACGAGCATACAATACATAATCGCATTTCCCTGCATAACTTTTGATTCACTATACGTTCGTGTTTTTTTTACATTATGCACGTACACGCCGATTGCCAACAAAACACAGAAATATGACTTAGTTTGACTTACCACGTGCGGTTCATGCCCGGCATCTTTTAACGCTGGGACCGCACCATCTAGCAGTTTTAAACGATCTCCAAATCCAGCATTATATCCACTGTTTATATAACATTCATCACCGAAATGCACTGAGCAAACAAACACCGCTAAACTTCCGTCAGCCGAGTGAAGCAGCATTGATGGGAGTGCTCTTTCGCTCGCTGGATGACGCGTGGGCATTCTTTTCCAGGAGAATTGTCCAATAAGGGACTAAGAAAACTCTTGTTACGAAACGGGAATCCATGTTCAAAAAAAAACTTTCCGAAACCTGTACGAACGCTGGCGGACTGAATCGAGCACAGAAATACTGCGTCATACGTTCAACAATTTTTTTTGACAAGTTGACCATTGTAAGCTTGAGAAGCCAGCACGTTTAACAGTGTAAATGAGTCAGAATGCATGAAATAGCATGTAACCTCTGCAACATTGGTCTTCATTTTAGACTACTTTGGTGAACATCCAAAACAAAAACACATTTTCCTCCTGTGCTCTACATGAATTCCCCGGGGGTGATTAAGGTGGTATCTCCCAAGAAACAGGATCCCTACCTCCTTTTATCTGCGTCAAACACTCGCTGTGGTTTTGTAAACAGGAAGAGAAGAAAAGTCAAAGGAGTGTCTGATAAATACAGTTATCAGTGAAGAAGCTTTGAGCCTCGATTCAGATCGTTTGAGTCTGAGAATTAAATCAATCGAAAATAAATTCAAGTGAAATCTGATTTGTTTGGGATGACTTGAATGAAAAATGGAAGTTAACATTTATAACAGTAATTGCTTTGTTTATTTTTTCTAGAAATGTGTCCATTCTCATGTATTAGGTACCGTAATGTAATGTCTCATTTCACAGTCTGATTATGTGTTTTGAATGGATGGGAATGTAGTATAACCCAGTATTAACTGTTTAACGTATTAAAGCGTAACATGCTGGTGTTTTCAAACCCGAGGGGTCAGAGTTTGGCTGGGTAATAACAGTAGTTATCGTCTGTCAGTTGATGCTATAATTACATTATTACGTGACCCGAAAAACACTGTCTGCTTTGAATTCCATTTAAAAGTCAGTGGTTTCTGATAAGATTTGCAAGAAATATTTAGGCTTAGGTCACCCAAAAATGCAAATTTAGTAATTTACACATTGTTATGTCGGTCATTAATAATAATAATAATTATTGGTATTATTAGTATTATTATTAAGCAATAATCACAAAACTTTCTTTTTGGTGAAACTGACACTCTTACCAAGTAGCTTTTACAATTTTGTAAAGTCTCTTCGTAAAGTTTGTCATTGAGGTGAAGAGCACCCAGATAGCACAAGTACCTCTGAAAGTTGTCTGCTAAAGACCTGGAGATCTGAAAAACATCTGCTGTTTTAAAGGGGTCATATGACACGGCTAAAATGAATATTATAGTTTGTTTTAAATGTATTTCAATGAGTGTTTACACGATTTAAGGTTCAAAAACGCTGTATTTTCCACATACCGTGCATGTTTGTATCTCCTCTTTGCCCCGCCTCTCTGAATCGAGCAGATTTTTAACAAAGCTCATGGCTCTGAAAAGCGAGGTGTGCTATGATTGGCAAGTTAACCAGTGCGTAGTGATTGGTAGAATACTGCAAGCGTGTGACGGAAATGTAACGCCTCTTACCATATTTGGATAGGTATATTGGATAGGGATTTGGGACAGGTACGCCCACATTACTTGCGTATACATTTGGGCGGTCTTAGTCAAATCATACCACCAACTGACATGGATTTGTGGGGGTGAGGTTACACGAGGCGTTTCAGGCAGGTCTGGGTGAGCATTCGCTTTTAGATAGAATGCATCTTTTGTTCCCACACTTTCATTTGTGCAATTTTACGTGTCTAATACATGCATGAGCAACTTATAACACACCAAAGACACAGAAAAACACATATTCGCGCCATATGACCCCTTTAAAACATCTGATAAACGTCTTAGAAAGAGCAGTTTTACATACATTCCAAATCATTAACATCTTAGAGACGTTTTTTATGATATCTGAAAGTAGATGTCTCTGAGACGTAGTGCAGATGAGCAAACGATAAAAAATACGTCTTGCAGATGTAAATGCACACATCAAATAGACGTCTCCCAGATGTATGTGTGCTTTTAGGGGACAGCTCTGAAGTTTGCGTTCCTGGGAGATTTCTCATTAGTTTGTGGCAGCGGAAGTCAAAGGTGACTGGAATTTCTGTTGTGGGGTCCAGGAATCCGCCAGTCATGTTTTGCTAGCGTATCTTTGACTTTACACTCCGACCGCTTTAACACAGACCTGGTAATGAAAGAGACGCTATTATTAGTGTCTGACTTTAGCTGTGGTGCTAGATGCCTGTGTTCACTTTGTTCTGACATAGCGATTAGCAGTATTACACTCAGAAGGCACGCTAAGCGTTTGTTAGGTGTTAGCAGCACGTAGCGCAGGTCGCTCTGAGATGTGTTGAGCGTGACGCTGGGTGTTCTAGTGTCATGTTCTATCTATCTATCTATCTATCTATCTATCTATCTATCTATCTATCTATCTATCTATCTATCTATTTTCCTTCTAACTGCTAGCAACTGTCAGTTTACTCTCAGTCAGTTTAAATCCAGAGTCAGCGTCCATTTTCCTGTCAGTTGTCTCTCTGTATAATGAGACAGACCTTTCAAATGCATTAACTCCTTCGAGACTGTGTCATTTAGACGAAGGCTATCGCCAGCACTCCCCCTCTGCTCCTTTTCGCTGAACTTTAATCTAACGTTTCTCGGAAACGGTGCGAGAGTGAAAGAGGATCGGCGGGGAGCGCGGCGTCTCTGACAGCTGGAGATGGCCATTAAACGTGCGGTCGGCCGTCTAACCCACCCTCTCAGGACAGACAGCACTTAACGCCGGATCACGATGATGTGCGGCGGTCTAATGGACGAGAGCAATGAAGTGGAAGACAAGGAAAATTACCAGCTCGGTCCGAACCCACACAATTCCCCGCAGCAACCTTCCGTTGAAAATAAACGAGATCATTTTTGTTTGATGTCTTTTATGCGTCGTTCTTGTCAAACGCTGTGTCTATGTTTTGCTAGTAGACATAAAGGGATAGTTCACCCAAAAACGACAATTCTGTCATCATTTATTGACCCTCATGTTGTTCAAACCCTGTATATGACAGATATTTTGAGAAATGTGTTTTGTGTCCGTATATTGTAAGTCAATGGGGTTCAATGTTGCTTGGTTACCAACGTTCTTCAAAATATCTTGTTTTGTGTTCCACAGAAGAAAGTCATGCACGTTTGGAAAAACATGAGAGTGAGTAAATGATGATGTATTTGTCATTTTTGGGTGAAAAAAGATGTTTTTACTCTGTACACCCGAAAGCTTTTCCAGTCTGGTCAAACGTCACCTGTTGTTTGGGGATGTGTGTGTTTGACCATTTGTCTCACACACCCGATTGCTTGCGGACAGCGGGTTGAAAATGACGTCCAGCATTCAAACAACAGGACGAGAGAGAGATTGTTTTAATGAAAACTGAAAACCTTTAATCACATGCAAAAAAATATATTTTCATATCATCTTTATTTTAGGTGGAGATACGGAAGGTCAAGGTTAAATGATGGTGGACCTCACACGAGTCGAACTGGAAATGTTTTTGCCGGTGGTTGGTAGATTGAGATTACAGGGTTTTGGGGATTATTGTTGCCATGGATACAGTTGTCTCCTATTGGTTCGACAAGGGACAGGCACATTGACTGCGCTCAACCAACCATGCTATGAAATTTGGGTGAATTTACGGTGAAATTAGTTTTTGGCTTTTATCGGCTGTGACTAATAAGACTTGTCTATGTAAGATGCTCGGTTTCTTAAAGGGACCGTTCACCCAAAATAAAAATTCTTTCATCATTTCCTCACCTTCAAATTGTTCCAAATCTGTATAAATTTCTGGTAACACTTTAGTATAGGGACCAATTCTCACTATATTAACTAGTTGCTTCTTAGCATGCCTATTATTAGCATATTGGCTGAGAGATGCTGATTTAATACACGTCTGATGCTAACAGGAAGTAGCTCTTCTGCATTTCGCCGAGCTCACTGCAAAGACATCCTTTTGCATTTTAAACGTCTGATTGAAGCTAGTGGGCTCAGAGAGAACAAGCGTCGCGTGTGTGTGAGATGCAAACAAAATAAAGTGTGACCAAATTTCTTTGTTCTGTTGAACACAAAAGAAGATTTTTCAAAGAATGTAGGAAAGTAAACACTTCTGGGGCACTTTTGACTACCATTGTCATTTTTCCTACTGTGGTAGTCAATGGCGGCCAAGAAATGTTTGGTTATAAGCATTCTTCCAAATATCTTCCTCCGTGTTCATCAAAACAAAGAAATTTGTGCAGATTTGAAACAACTCAAGGGTGAATAAATGATGACCGTTTTTTTGGGGGGGGCAAACTGTCCCTTTAATATCCCTTTCTTACGGTGATGTCATTGGTCTGGATGATTTCACGATCAGATTGTGAGATTTGTGAGGCAGTTGTGAGAAAATACACATTAACTTTCTAATCTACTCGAAAAACGACAAGGTGTGTGTTTCATTTTAGATGTTGACTGTCGATAATTTTAACAGTCAAAAGTGATTTGGAGTAGTTGAGTATTCACATTTCGTTATTTTGGATTATTTTAAACTTGTGATATTCAAAATTAGACGTGATGATTTCTAAGATCTGGGGTCAGGAAGTGACAGCAGGAAGTGCAGAACATAGTGCCCACGATTGTTTGCATCTCACACACACGCGTGCACGCTTGTTCTCTCTGAGCCGAATTCAAGCCTACAGAACAACACTAGCTTTGATCAGACGTTTAAAATGCAAAGAGAAGAATGTCTCTGCAGTGAGGCGGTGAGCTCGGCGAAATGGAGAAGAGCTACTTCCTGTTGGCATCAGACGTGTATTAAATCAGCATCTCTCTCACTCGTTCTCTCTCACTTTGCATCATGATGTAGGGTTTTAAGAGCTCAGGTCGATGTAATATGACATGTTCAAACATCATCACGTTTTACTTTTACAATTTACACGTTTTTTATTTTTCTCTTCATGTGCATAAAAGCCTTTGGCATTATAGTGTTGTATATCAGACACATTTATAATATGTGAAATATTTTTTAAGACGATTATGTCTTCGCTGTATGCTTCATATGAACATATAATGTTCCACATACAATCATTATCATTTAGTCTAGAGTGTTCAGTGATCTGTGTATTTACAGACGGCGTCTGTAATTTTTTTTTTAAAGAAATACACCTATGCTTATCTAATTCAGATATGGATTCTTGTTTCTTAACGTTTTCAAAAAACGTGCCGTCACAATCCATTTATCCAACATTATCAAACTCTCTACATGCAAAGAGAAGGACAGAATTAAGATGTCACCATGGCAGCGTTGCCATGGCGCCCACCTCTTCTGCTGTCACGAGTGTTTTCCTCGACGACGAGAGGTATAATAGATGTAACTGAACGGACGTCGACATCAAAGATGAACTTTTTGGTTTGTGACTCATTTGTGGAAATTAAAGGAACAGTTCACCCAAAAATTAATTCTGTCATCATTTACTCAGCCTTAAGTTGTTGCGAACCTGTATACGTTTTATTGTTCCACTGAACATACAAGAAGATATTTGGAAGAATGTTTGCAGCCGAACAGTTCTGGGGCACCACTGACTTCCTTAGTAACTACTATGGTAGTCAATGGTGCCCCACAATGGTTTGGTTTCCTACATTATTTTGAATACCTCTTTTTGGTTTGCGACTCATTCGTGGAAATTAAAGGGAAAGTTCACCCGAAAATGAAAATTCTGTCATCATTTACTTCAGCAAAGTTGTTGCGAACCTGTAAACGTTTTTTTTGTTCCACTGAACATACAAGAAGATATTTGGAAGAATGTTTGTAGCCGAACCGTTCTGGGGCACCATTGACTTCCATAGTAGGAAACGAAACTACTATGGTAGTCAATGGTGCCCCACAATGGTTTGGTTTCCTACATTATTTTGAATATCTCTGTTTGTATTTATTTATACAGATTTGAAACAACATTTGGGTGACTAAGTGATGACAGAATTTTCAATTTTGGGTGAACTATCCCTTTAATGTTTCACATTTGGTTAGCAGATGAATTCAGCTGTCACGGGGAAAGAAAATGTATGTTTTCGAAGATTTGATTTTGATCTTTTATTGTTTTGTATTTTAAAGCATACGTGTGATTTTTACATACCAGACTGGAGAATCAAGGACTTTTTTGGGTTGCGAGTTATTAAACAGACCCCTGGCTAAGACTGAAAGAGAGTATGACACGTATGAATAATTTATATCCTCCCGCTCAATAAAACATTGCTTTTCTGGCCTTCTCGTAGAACACAAGGTCCGGTCCGCTGTCTAGTTTTGCGTTCTGATGTACAGCACTGTGTAAAGGACTCGTTATAATGAAACGCATGTCCAAAAATGTCTTTATCTCACACTAATGCTCTTGGGATTGAAATGTTCTTCGGATGTTTGGTTTCACTTGTGAAAGTTAGAGCTGTTTTTCTCTCTCTCAGCGTGAGCTGTAGACGGGACATTGTGTACTCGATACTATGGTGGACATGGTGTGCATGATAACATGGGGGTTTCATTCAGCTTAAATCGGATAGCACTTTCTTTCTCTTTTTTTCAAAACCTATTGAGCTGTCAACTAACAAAGCATTTTAAGAACCACGTAAAATCTTTGTGTCTTCGTAAATGTTCTGTTTAAATCGAGTTGAGTCTTTGGAGTCGTTCCTGTGATGTGTTTTTGGAGCAGCGTTTGTGTCTCTCAGCTCTCCTCACATTCATTAACACATCTGTGAGAAAGGTGACACTTTCAGAGGCGAGAAACCTGACTTCATCGTAGGATGTCGATGAGAGAAGATGCTGCACTGCTTTTCTGAGTGGGCCACGTCGATCACATCGTACTTTTACATTTTTACACTTTACACATTCCACCCACAGGACCTCCTGTGTCCTCCAAACCGCTGATATAAACTTCATAAACAAAGAAAGATTGAACTCAAATTGCTGTTTTATTGAATAACTGTTACAAAAGGTGCCTTATTTTACTTGATATATTAATTTGTGTTAATACGTTATATATGCAAAAACATATAATACACATTTATACTCTTCACTTTACTGTTACCCTGTAGACATTTCATTTCCTCCCACTCTTCATATGTTTATTTTGTACTTTTGAATAAACTTTAAATTTAAATCATGTTTTTGTTTTATACGTTTTTGTATTTTTTGTTTTTATGTTAGAATTTGTATAGCTTTTATAGCTTTAATACAAATACAATCTTGATTCATGTTCATACTCTTACTTTTCTGTAAATTAAAAAGTCAACACTTTGTAGATCTTTATGGTAGCTATTTTTGCCGTAGTTCTGTTTAGTTTGATTTAAATCTCGTATTTTGTATTTAAATCTCATATCTTGTTTGCACACATTTTGTTCTACAGTGAGAATTTCATAGAAGGTTCAAGTGGTGAATATTGTTGATACAGCAGCGCCCTCTCCTGGTCAACATACAAAACTGACAGTCGTTTATTTTTATGTAAACATGCTGACTGCACTGTTAAAAATGGCTGTTTGAAAATTAGAAATAAAATCAATCATTTAGTGAGGTTTATACGTTAAGGCTTAAAGAAATCTAGAATAAGACAATATTCTTATGTTTAAAGAGTACATAACTAGGGATTTTTAAGGTCCTACGTTGGTTTATGGAGTGTCCAACAACAAGTTTATGTACATGGAAGGTGTAAAAACACTATTATTTCGTAATAATAGGCAGTTATTCTTACCTTACTTCTATCTTACCTTACTACTATCTGTCTAATCCCCTCCTTTCCGCTAGCCTGGTCTGATGTGATTGGTCACATGGTTTAGTCTGCTGTGATTGGTCTACCGCGAATGAGGCTCACGAGCTACAGTGTTTGTTGGAGAAGAGTGAAGTTTTCGCGGGCAGTCCTAGCAAAACGTAGGCGGGGTCTATATGTAGTGACGTAAATCCACGACAAGGGACGACTCGTATGCGTGATTCAGAATCGACTCCCTTTTTTCAAAGCCAATAACTTTGTTATTCATTCACCTTTGGATTTACAACTGCTTACTTTCAAACACGCCAATATTACACACTGCATGAAATGTCATTTTCATGATCTCATGTTATGTACTCTTTAAGAAAATGTGTCTTCTGCATTTTGCTCACCGGGTTTATCGTACGATTTTATGTATTTATTTTTTATCTTTATTTGTTTATTTTATGTAATTTTACATGAAGGCACTTTTTAATAGATCTGATTTTTCCACTTTCTCTAGATCACAGGGGCGATCCTGTTGGCAGTGGGATTATGGGGAAAGTTCATTTTGGGCCCGTATATCTCACTGATAGCTGAAAACTCCACCAACGCTCCGTACGTGCTCATCGGAACCGGAACCACCATCATTGTTTTCGGGCTGTTCGGATGTTTCGCCACCTGCCGTGGAAGTCCATGGATGCTCAAGCTGGTGAGATAGCTGAATCTAAATCAACCAGTGTTGTACATGATTCACAACTGAATTCAAATCCAATCTGAAGAATGCAAATTAATATTTATATATATTCAATTTTATTTCAATATATTTTGTTTCAGTTATAGAATAGTAAACATTTTAACTATACACATGTGATGTGATTTTCCACAATAGTATTAATAAAATTCAACCACTGTTTATATTTAACATATAATATTTCACCACCCTGGTCACAGTCTTTTTTTTTTCGTTTCTCTTTAGTATGCAATGTTCCTGTCTCTGGTCTTCCTGGCAGAGCTGGTCGCTGGCATCTCGGGTTTTGTTTTTCGTCATGAGGTACGACACACAAACACAACTCCGATTCTCAGCTGATAGCCCATAATGCATCTTGTAGTTCTCCATCTGTCACACACCAGGAGGGCTTGTTGTGGACATCTGATGGAGTGTGTGTGTTTTCCTCAGATCAAAGGCACCTTTTTGAGAACCTACAATGAGGCTGTTCTGAACTATAATGCCCAGGATGAGAAAAGCATTGCGGTGGACAACGTCCAGAGGAGTGTAAGTGGACACACGGAGGTCTCACTAATGCGCTTGTTCTGATAACAAGAAAACATCTCTCTCACTTTCTATCTTTAGTTGCGCTGTTGTGGCGTTATGAACTACACTAGCTGGTTTTCCAGCGTTTATTTCCCCGCCAATGGAATTCCGCCCAGCTGCTGCGCTACCAAATCCGATTGTCACCCCACTGACATGCGGAATGCCACCATAGCGGCCGGCAAAGTCTACCAACAGGTAACGGAGAAATAAAAGTGCACGAAAATACTCACCAACGTAGTTTTCTTTTTTATTTCAATCGAATCTTTCGTTTCAGGGCTGCTATGAGCTGGTGACGTCCTTTATCGAGACTAACATGGGCATTATTGCTGGAGTAACGTTTGGAATTGCGTTTTCGCAGGTAAGACCATAGCACTATGGTATCATGTTGGATGGAAAACTAGCCATGGTTTTATTAGTTGTTGTTTATTTTTACTATAGTTTTACCACAAATATCACGGGTAATATATTTCATATTTATTTTAAATGTTATATTTTGTATTCATATTAATGCAGGCAATTTTACAATTTTTCATTTCAATTTCAATAATAGATTTGAATATATATATAAAAAAAATTAAGATTTATTTTTGGCGTTTTGTCTTTATTTGTACAGTTTTAGTGAGTACAGGAAGCGAAGTGTTAGAGAGAGAAGGGGGTGGATTCGGGAAAGGACCACGAGACGGGAATCGAACCCCGGGTCACCCGATGCGCAACCGTGCCACATGTCGGAGCACTGCCCATGAGGCTATCAGTTCTGATATAGATTTAGTATTTTAACCGAAAATTAACTACAGATGTACTATAGAAATCTAGAAAACGTGTTTACGTAAACATTTTTACCATAGTTTTACCACAAATATCATGGTCAATATATTTAATATTTATATTAAATGTTATATTTTGTATTACAATTAATTAAGGCAATTTTACACAATTTTAATTTCAATTGAAATAATAGATTTAATATTTTAACCGAAAATTAACAACAATTTACTATAGAAATCTAGAAAACCTGTTTACGTAAACATTTTTACCATAGTTTTACCACAAATATCATGGTTAATATATTTACTATTTATATTAAATGTTATATTTTGTATTACAATTAATTAAGGCAATTTTACAAAATTTTAATTTCAATTTAAATAATAGATTTAATATTTTAACCAAAAATTAACTACAGATTTACAATAGAAATCTAGAAAACGTGTTTACGTTACGTTAGTTAAACATTTTTACCATAGTTTTACCACAAATATCATGGTTAATATATTTAATATTTATATTAAATGTTATATTTTGTATTAATTAAGGCAATTTTATCATTTCAATTG
This sequence comes from Triplophysa rosa, assembly GCF_024868665.1. Classification (NCBI taxonomy): domain Eukaryota; kingdom Metazoa; phylum Chordata; class Actinopteri; order Cypriniformes; family Nemacheilidae; genus Triplophysa; species Triplophysa rosa. The sequence goes on from NC_079914.1 coordinate 13,003,711, forward strand.
AAATAATAGATTTAATATTTTAACCGAAAATTAACTACAGATTTACTACAGAAATCTAGAAAACGTGTTTACGTTACGTTAGTTAAACATTTTTACCATAGTTTTACCACAAATATCATGGTTAATATATTTAATATTTATATTAAATGTTATATTTTGTATTAAAGCTCAGGTCGATGTAATATGACATGTTCAAACATCATCACGTTTTACTTTTACAATTTACACGTTTTTTATTTTTCTCTTCATGTGCATAAAAGCCTTTGGCATTATAGTGTTGTATATCAGACACATTTATAATATGTGAAATATTTTTTAAGACGATTATGTCTTCGCTGTATGCTTCATATGAACATATAATGTTCCACATACAATCATTATCATTTAGTCTAGAGTGTTCAGTGATCTGTGTATTTACAGACGGCGTCTGTAATTTTTTTTTTAAAGAAATACACCTATGCTTATCTAATTCAGATATGGATTCTTGTTTCTTAACGTTTTCAAAAAACGTGCCGTCACAATCCATTTATCCAACATTATCAAACTCTCTACATGCAAAGAGAAGGACAGAATTAAGATGTCACCATGGCAGCGTTGCCATGGCGCCCACCTCTTCTGCTGTCACGAGTGTTTTCCTCGACGACGAGAGGTATAATAGATGTAACTGAACGGACGTCGACATCAAAGATGAACTTTTTGGTTTGTGACTCATTTGTGGAAATTAAAGGAACAGTTCACCCAAAAATTAATTCTGTCATCATTTACTCAGCCTTAAGTTGTTGCGAACCTGTATACGTTTTATTGTTCCACTGAACATACAAGAAGATATTTGGAAGAATGTTTGCAGCCGAACAGTTCTGGGGCACCACTGACTTCCTTAGTAACTACTATGGTAGTCAATGGTGCCCCACAATGGTTTGGTTTCCTACATTATTTTGAATACCTCTTTTTGGTTTGCGACTCATTCGTGGAAATTAAAGGGAAAGTTCACCCGAAAATGAAAATTCTGTCATCATTTACTTCAGCAAAGTTGTTGCGAACCTGTAAACGTTTTTTTTGTTCCACTGAACATACAAGAAGATATTTGGAAGAATGTTTGTAGCCGAACCGTTCTGGGGCACCATTGACTTCCATAGTAGGAAACGAAACTACTATGGTAGTCAATGGTGCCCCACAATGGTTTGGTTTCCTACATTATTTTGAATATCTCTGTTTGTATTTATTTATACAGATTTGAAACAACATTTGGGTGACTAAGTGATGACAGAATTTTCAATTTTGGGTGAACTATCCCTTTAATGTTTCACATTTGGTTAGCAGATGAATTCAGCTGTCACGGGGAAAGAAAATGTATGTTTTCGAAGATTTGATTTTGATCTTTTATTGTTTTGTATTTTAAAGCATACGTGTGATTTTTACATACCAGACTGGAGAATCAAGGACTTTTTTGGGTTGCGAGTTATTAAACAGACCCCTGGCTAAGACTGAAAGAGAGTATGACACGTATGAATAATTTATATCCTCCCGCTCAATAAAACATTGCTTTTCTGGCCTTCTCGTAGAACACAAGGTCCGGTCCGCTGTCTAGTTTTGCGTTCTGATGTACAGCACTGTGTAAAGGACTCGTTATAATGAAACGCATGTCCAAAAATGTCTTTATCTCACACTAATGCTCTTGGGATTGAAATGTTCTTCGGATGTTTGGTTTCACTTGTGAAAGTTAGAGCTGTTTTTCTCTCTCTCAGCGTGAGCTGTAGACGGGACATTGTGTACTCGATACTATGGTGGACATGGTGTGCATGATAACATGGGGGTTTCATTCAGCTTAAATCGGATAGCACTTTCTTTCTCTTTTTTTCAAAACCTATTGAGCTGTCAACTAACAAAGCATTTTAAGAACCACGTAAAATCTTTGTGTCTTCGTAAATGTTCTGTTTAAATCGAGTTGAGTCTTTGGAGTCGTTCCTGTGATGTGTTTTTGGAGCAGCGTTTGTGTCTCTCAGCTCTCCTCACATTCATTAACACATCTGTGAGAAAGGTGACACTTTCAGAGGCGAGAAACCTGACTTCATCGTAGGATGTCGATGAGAGAAGATGCTGCACTGCTTTTCTGAGTGGGCCACGTCGATCACATCGTACTTTTACATTTTTACACTTTACACATTCCACCCACAGGACCTCCTGTGTCCTCCAAACCGCTGATATAAACTTCATAAACAAAGAAAGATTGAACTCAAATTGCTGTTTTATTGAATAACTGTTACAAAAGGTGCCTTATTTTACTTGATATATTAATTTGTGTTAATACGTTATATATGCAAAAACATATAATACACATTTATACTCTTCACTTTACTGTTACCCTGTAGACATTTCATTTCCTCCCACTCTTCATATGTTTATTTTGTACTTTTGAATAAACTTTAAATTTAAATCATGTTTTTGTTTTATACGTTTTTGTATTTTTTGTTTTTATGTTAGAATTTGTATAGCTTTTATAGCTTTAATACAAATACAATCTTGATTCATGTTCATACTCTTACTTTTCTGTAAATTAAAAAGTCAACACTTTGTAGATCTTTATGGTAGCTATTTTTGCCGTAGTTCTGTTTAGTTTGATTTAAATCTCGTATTTTGTATTTAAATCTCATATCTTGTTTGCACACATTTTGTTCTACAGTGAGAATTTCATAGAAGGTTCAAGTGGTGAATATTGTTGATACAGCAGCGCCCTCTCCTGGTCAACATACAAAACTGACAGTCGTTTATTTTTATGTAAACATGCTGACTGCACTGTTAAAAATGGCTGTTTGAAAATTAGAAATAAAATCAATCATTTAGTGAGGTTTATACGTTAAGGCTTAAAGAAATCTAGAATAAGACAATATTCTTATGTTTAAAGAGTACATAACTAGGGATTTTTAAGGTCCTACGTTGGTTTATGGAGTGTCCAACAACAAGTTTATGTACATGGAAGGTGTAAAAACACTATTATTTCGTAATAATAGGCAGTTATTCTTACCTTACTTCTATCTTACCTTACTACTATCTGTCTAATCCCCTCCTTTCCGCTAGCCTGGTCTGATGTGATTGGTCACATGGTTTAGTCTGCTGTGATTGGTCTACCGCGAATGAGGCTCACGAGCTACAGTGTTTGTTGGAGAAGAGTGAAGTTTTCGCGGGCAGTCCTAGCAAAACGTAGGCGGGGTCTATATGTAGTGACGTAAATCCACGACAAGGGACGACTCGTATGCGTGATTCAGAATCGACTCCCTTTTTTCAAAGCCAATAACTTTGTTATTCATTCACCTTTGGATTTACAACTGCTTACTCTATCTATCTATCTATCTATCTATCTATCTATCTATCTATCTATCTATCTATCTATCTATCTATTTTCCTTCTAACTGCTAGCAACTGTCAGTTTACTCTCAGTCAGTTTAAATCCAGAGTCAGCGTCCATTTTCCTGTCAGTTGTCTCTCTGTATAATGAGACAGACCTTTCAAATGCATTAACTCCTTCGAGACTGTGTCATTTAGACGAAGGCTATCGCCAGCACTCCCCCTCTGCTCCTTTTCGCTGAACTTTAATCTAACGTTTCTCGGAAACGGTGCGAGAGTGAAAGAGGATCGGCGGGGAGCGCGGCGTCTCTGACAGCTGGAGATGGCCATTAAACGTGCGGTCGGCCGTCTAACCCACCCTCTCAGGACAGACAGCACTTAACGCCGGATCACGATGATGTGCGGCGGTCTAATGGACGAGAGCAATGAAGTGGAAGACAAGGAAAATTACCAGCTCGGTCCGAACCCACACAATTCCCCGCAGCAACCTTCCGTTGAAAATAAACGAGATCATTTTTGTTTGATGTCTTTTATGCGTCGTTCTTGTCAAACGCTGTGTCTATGTTTTGCTAGTAGACATAAAGGGATAGTTCACCCAAAAACGACAATTCTGTCATCATTTATTGACCCTCATGTTGTTCAAACCCTGTATATGACAGATATTTTGAGAAATGTGTTTTGTGTCCGTATATTGTAAGTCAATGGGGTTCAATGTTGCTTGGTTACCAACGTTCTTCAAAATATCTTGTTTTGTGTTCCACAGAAGAAAGTCATGCACGTTTGGAAAAACATGAGAGTGAGTAAATGATGATGTATTTGTCATTTTTGGGTGAAAAAAGATGTTTTTACTCTGTACACCCGAAAGCTTTTCCAGTCTGGTCAAACGTCACCTGTTGTTTGGGGATGTGTGTGTTTGACCATTTGTCTCACACACCCGATTGCTTGCGGACAGCGGGTTGAAAATGACGTCCAGCATTCAAACAACAGGACGAGAGAGAGATTGTTTTAATGAAAACTGAAAACCTTTAATCACATGCAAAAAAATATATTTTCATATCATCTTTATTTTAGGTGGAGATACGGAAGGTCAAGGTTAAATGATGGTGGACCTCACACGAGTCGAACTGGAAATGTTTTTGCCGGTGGTTGGTAGATTGAGATTACAGGGTTTTGGGGATTATTGTTGCCATGGATACAGTTGTCTCCTATTGGTTCGACAAGGGACAGGCACATTGACTGCGCTCAACCAACCATGCTATGAAATTTGGGTGAATTTACGGTGAAATTAGTTTTTGGCTTTTATCGGCTGTGACTAATAAGACTTGTCTATGTAAGATGCTCGGTTTCTTAAAGGGACCGTTCACCCAAAATAAAAATTCTTTCATCATTTCCTCACCTTCAAATTGTTCCAAATCTGTATAAATTTCTGGTAACACTTTAGTATAGGGACCAATTCTCACTATATTAACTAGTTGCTTCTTAGCATGCCTATTATTAGCATATTGGCTGAGAGATGCTGATTTAATACACGTCTGATGCTAACAGGAAGTAGCTCTTCTGCATTTCGCCGAGCTCACTGCAAAGACATCCTTTTGCATTTTAAACGTCTGATTGAAGCTAGTGGGCTCAGAGAGAACAAGCGTCGCGTGTGTGTGAGATGCAAACAAAATAAAGTGTGACCAAATTTCTTTGTTCTGTTGAACACAAAAGAAGATTTTTCAAAGAATGTAGGAAAGTAAACACTTCTGGGGCACTTTTGACTACCATTGTCATTTTTCCTACTGTGGTAGTCAATGGCGGCCAAGAAATGTTTGGTTATAAGCATTCTTCCAAATATCTTCCTCCGTGTTCATCAAAACAAAGAAATTTGTGCAGATTTGAAACAACTCAAGGGTGAATAAATGATGACCGTTTTTTTGGGGGGGGCAAACTGTCCCTTTAATATCCCTTTCTTACGGTGATGTCATTGGTCTGGATGATTTCACGATCAGATTGTGAGATTTGTGAGGCAGTTGTGAGAAAATACACATTAACTTTCTAATCTACTCGAAAAACGACAAGGTGTGTGTTTCATTTTAGATGTTGACTGTCGATAATTTTAACAGTCAAAAGTGATTTGGAGTAGTTGAGTATTCACATTTCGTTATTTTGGATTATTTTAAACTTGTGATATTCAAAATTAGACGTGATGATTTCTAAGATCTGGGGTCAGGAAGTGACAGCAGGAAGTGCAGAACATAGTGCCCACGATTGTTTGCATCTCACACACACGCGTGCACGCTTGTTCTCTCTGAGCCGAATTCAAGCCTACAGAACAACACTAGCTTTGATCAGACGTTTAAAATGCAAAGAGAAGAATGTCTCTGCAGTGAGGCGGTGAGCTCGGCGAAATGGAGAAGAGCTACTTCCTGTTGGCATCAGACGTGTATTAAATCAGCATCTCTCTCACTCGTTCTCTCTCACTTTGCATCATGATGTAGGGTTTTAAGAGCTCAGGTCGATGTAATATGACATGTTCAAACATCATCACGTTTTACTTTTACAATTTACACGTTTTTTATTTTTCTCTTCATGTGCATAAAAGCCTTTGGCATTATAGTGTTGTATATCAGACACATTTATAATATGTGAAATATTTTTTAAGACGATTATGTCTTCGCTGTATGCTTCATATGAACATATAATGTTCCACATACAATCATTATCATTTAGTCTAGAGTGTTCAGTGATCTGTGTATTTACAGACGGCGTCTGTAATTTTTTTTTTAAAGAAATACACCTATGCTTATCTAATTCAGATATGGATTCTTGTTTCTTAACGTTTTCAAAAAACGTGCCGTCACAATCCATTTATCCAACATTATCAAACTCTCTACATGCAAAGAGAAGGACAGAATTAAGATGTCACCATGGCAGCGTTGCCATGGCGCCCACCTCTTCTGCTGTCACGAGTGTTTTCCTCGACGACGAGAGGTATAATAGATGTAACTGAACGGACGTCGACATCAAAGATGAACTTTTTGGTTTGTGACTCATTTGTGGAAATTAAAGGAACAGTTCACCCAAAAATTAATTCTGTCATCATTTACTCAGCCTTAAGTTGTTGCGAACCTGTATACGTTTTATTGTTCCACTGAACATACAAGAAGATATTTGGAAGAATGTTTGCAGCCGAACAGTTCTGGGGCACCACTGACTTCCTTAGTAACTACTATGGTAGTCAATGGTGCCCCACAATGGTTTGGTTTCCTACATTATTTTGAATACCTCTTTTTGGTTTGCGACTCATTCGTGGAAATTAAAGGGAAAGTTCACCCGAAAATGAAAATTCTGTCATCATTTACTTCAGCAAAGTTGTTGCGAACCTGTAAACGTTTTTTTTGTTCCACTGAACATACAAGAAGATATTTGGAAGAATGTTTGTAGCCGAACCGTTCTGGGGCACCATTGACTTCCATAGTAGGAAACGAAACTACTATGGTAGTCAATGGTGCCCCACAATGGTTTGGTTTCCTACATTATTTTGAATATCTCTGTTTGTATTTATTTATACAGATTTGAAACAACATTTGGGTGACTAAGTGATGACAGAATTTTCAATTTTGGGTGAACTATCCCTTTAATGTTTCACATTTGGTTAGCAGATGAATTCAGCTGTCACGGGGAAAGAAAATGTATGTTTTCGAAGATTTGATTTTGATCTTTTATTGTTTTGTATTTTAAAGCATACGTGTGATTTTTACATACCAGACTGGAGAATCAAGGACTTTTTTGGGTTGCGAGTTATTAAACAGACCCCTGGCTAAGACTGAAAGAGAGTATGACACGTATGAATAATTTATATCCTCCCGCTCAATAAAACATTGCTTTTCTGGCCTTCTCGTAGAACACAAGGTCCGGTCCGCTGTCTAGTTTTGCGTTCTGATGTACAGCACTGTGTAAAGGACTCGTTATAATGAAACGCATGTCCAAAAATGTCTTTATCTCACACTAATGCTCTTGGGATTGAAATGTTCTTCGGATGTTTGGTTTCACTTGTGAAAGTTAGAGCTGTTTTTCTCTCTCTCAGCGTGAGCTGTAGACGGGACATTGTGTACTCGATACTATGGTGGACATGGTGTGCATGATAACATGGGGGTTTCATTCAGCTTAAATCGGATAGCACTTTCTTTCTCTTTTTTTCAAAACCTATTGAGCTGTCAACTAACAAAGCATTTTAAGAACCACGTAAAATCTTTGTGTCTTCGTAAATGTTCTGTTTAAATCGAGTTGAGTCTTTGGAGTCGTTCCTGTGATGTGTTTTTGGAGCAGCGTTTGTGTCTCTCAGCTCTCCTCACATTCATTAACACATCTGTGAGAAAGGTGACACTTTCAGAGGCGAGAAACCTGACTTCATCGTAGGATGTCGATGAGAGAAGATGCTGCACTGCTTTTCTGAGTGGGCCACGTCGATCACATCGTACTTTTACATTTTTACACTTTACACATTCCACCCACAGGACCTCCTGTGTCCTCCAAACCGCTGATATAAACTTCATAAACAAAGAAAGATTGAACTCAAATTGCTGTTTTATTGAATAACTGTTACAAAAGGTGCCTTATTTTACTTGATATATTAATTTGTGTTAATACGTTATATATGCAAAAACATATAATACACATTTATACTCTTCACTTTACTGTTACCCTGTAGACATTTCATTTCCTCCCACTCTTCATATGTTTATTTTGTACTTTTGAATAAACTTTAAATTTAAATCATGTTTTTGTTTTATACGTTTTTGTATTTTTTGTTTTTATGTTAGAATTTGTATAGCTTTTATAGCTTTAATACAAATACAATCTTGATTCATGTTCATACTCTTACTTTTCTGTAAATTAAAAAGTCAACACTTTGTAGATCTTTATGGTAGCTATTTTTGCCGTAGTTCTGTTTAGTTTGATTTAAATCTCGTATTTTGTATTTAAATCTCATATCTTGTTTGCACACATTTTGTTCTACAGTGAGAATTTCATAGAAGGTTCAAGTGGTGAATATTGTTGATACAGCAGCGCCCTCTCCTGGTCAACATACAAAACTGACAGTCGTTTATTTTTATGTAAACATGCTGACTGCACTGTTAAAAATGGCTGTTTGAAAATTAGAAATAAAATCAATCATTTAGTGAGGTTTATACGTTAAGGCTTAAAGAAATCTAGAATAAGACAATATTCTTATGTTTAAAGAGTACATAACTAGGGATTTTTAAGGTCCTACGTTGGTTTATGGAGTGTCCAACAACAAGTTTATGTACATGGAAGGTGTAAAAACACTATTATTTCGTAATAATAGGCAGTTATTCTTACCTTACTTCTATCTTACCTTACTACTATCTGTCTAATCCCCTCCTTTCCGCTAGCCTGGTCTGATGTGATTGGTCACATGGTTTAGTCTGCTGTGATTGGTCTACCGCGAATGAGGCTCACGAGCTACAGTGTTTGTTGGAGAAGAGTGAAGTTTTCGCGGGCAGTCCTAGCAAAACGTAGGCGGGGTCTATATGTAGTGACGTAAATCCACGACAAGGGACGACTCGTATGCGTGATTCAGAATCGACTCCCTTTTTTCAAAGCCAATAACTTTGTTATTCATTCACCTTTGGATTTACAACTGCTTACTTTCAAACACGCCAATATTACACACTGCATGAAATGTCATTTTCATGATCTCATGTTATGTACTCTTTAAGAAAATGTGTCTTCTGCATTTTGCTCACCGGGTTTATCGTACGATTTTATGTATTTATTTTTTATCTTTATTTGTTTATTTTATGTAATTTTACATGAAGGCACTTTTTAATAGATCTGATTTTTCCACTTTCTCTAGATCACAGGGGCGATCCTGTTGGCAGTGGGATTATGGGGAAAGTTCATTTTGGGCCCGTATATCTCACTGATAGCTGAAAACTCCACCAACGCTCCGTACGTGCTCATCGGAACCGGAACCACCATCATTGTTTTCGGGCTGTTCGGATGTTTCGCCACCTGCCGTGGAAGTCCATGGATGCTCAAGCTGGTGAGATAGCTGAATCTAAATCAACCAGTGTTGTACATGATTCACAACTGAATTCAAATCCAATCTGAAGAATGCAAATTAATATTTATATATATTCAATTTTATTTCAATATATTTTGTTTCAGTTATAGAATAGTAAACATTTTAACTATACACATGTGATGTGATTTTCCACAATAGTATTAATAAAATTCAACCACTGTTTATATTTAACATATAATATTTCACCACCCTGGTCACAGTCTTTTTTTTTTCGTTTCTCTTTAGTATGCAATGTTCCTGTCTCTGGTCTTCCTGGCAGAGCTGGTCGCTGGCATCTCGGGTTTTGTTTTTCGTCATGAGGTACGACACACAAACACAACTCCGATTCTCAGCTGATAGCCCATAATGCATCTTGTAGTTCTCCATCTGTCACACACCAGGAGGGCTTGTTGTGGACATCTGATGGAGTGTGTGTGTTTTCCTCAGATCAAAGGCACCTTTTTGAGAACCTACAATGAGGCTGTTCTGAACTATAATGCCCAGGATGAGAAAAGCATTGCGGTGGACAACGTCCAGAGGAGTGTAAGTGGACACACGGAGGTCTCACTAATGCGCTTGTTCTGATAACAAGAAAACATCTCTCTCACTTTCTATCTTTAGTTGCGCTGTTGTGGCGTTATGAACTACACTAGCTGGTTTTCCAGCGTTTATTTCCCCGCCAATGGAATTCCGCCCAGCTGCTGCGCTACCAAATCCGATTGTCACCCCACTGACATGCGGAATGCCACCATAGCGGCCGGCAAAGTCTACCAACAGGTAACGGAGAAATAAAAGTGCACGAAAATACTCACCAACGTAGTTTTCTTTTTTATTTCAATCGAATCTTTCGTTTCAGGGCTGCTATGAGCTGGTGACGTCCTTTATCGAGACTAACATGGGCATTATTGCTGGAGTAACGTTTGGAATTGCGTTTTCGCAGGTAAGACCATAGCACTATGGTATCATGTTGGATGGAAAACTAGCCATGGTTTTATTAGTTGTTGTTTATTTTTACTATAGTTTTACCACAAATATCACGGGTAATATATTTCATATTTATTTTAAATGTTATATTTTGTATTCATATTAATGCAGGCAATTTTACAATTTTTCATTTCAATTTCAATAATAGATTTGAATATATATATAAAAAAAATTAAGATTTATTTTTGGCGTTTTGTCTTTATTTGTACAGTTTTAGTGAGTACAGGAAGCGAAGTGTTAGAGAGAGAAGGGGGTGGATTCGGGAAAGGACCACGAGACGGGAATCGAACCCCGGGTCACCCGATGCGCAACCGTGCCACATGTCGGAGCACTGCCCATGAGGCTATCAGTTCTGATATAGATTTAGTATTTTAACCGAAAATTAACTACAGATGTACTATAGAAATCTAGAAAACGTGTTTACGTAAACATTTTTACCATAGTTTTACCACAAATATCATGGTCAATATATTTAATATTTATATTAAATGTTATATTTTGTATTACAATTAATTAAGGCAATTTTACACAATTTTAATTTCAATTGAAATAATAGATTTAATATTTTAACCGAAAATTAACAACAATTTACTATAGAAATCTAGAAAACCTGTTTACGTAAACATTTTTACCATAGTTTTACCACAAATATCATGGTTAATATATTTACTATTTATATTAAATGTTATATTTTGTATTACAATTAATTAAGGCAATTTTACAAAATTTTAATTTCAATTTAAATAATAGATTTAATATTTTAACCAAAAATTAACTACAGATTTACAATAGAAATCTAGAAAACGTGTTTACGTTACGTTAGTTAAACATTTTTACCATAGTTTTACCACAAATATCATGGTTAATATATTTAATATTTATATTAAATGTTATATTTTGTATTAATTAAGGCAATTTTATCATTTCAATTGAAATAATAGATTTAATATTTTAACCGAAAATTAACTACAGATTTACTACAGAAATCTAGAAAACGTGTTTACGTTACGTTAGTTAAACATTTTTACCATAGTTTTACCACAAATATCATGGTTAATATATTTAATATTTATATTAAATGTTATATTTTGTATTAATATTAATTAAGGCAATTTTACAAAATTTTAATATCAATTGAAATAATAGATTTAATATTTTAACCGAAAATTAACTACAGATTTACAATAGAAATCCAGAAAACGTGTTTATGTTACGTTAGTTAAACATTTTTACCATAGTTTTACCACAAATATCATGGTTAATATATTTATATTAAATGTTATATTTTGTATTAAGGCAATTTTTCATTTCAATTGAAATAATAGATTTAATATTTTAACCGAAAATTAACTACAGATTTACTATATAAATTTACAAAACGTGTTTACTGTTTTGTCGGTTTTATTGGGATGTTAAAAGAAGCAGAACTGATTGTAAAATGTTTTATAGCGACGAATCCACGATTTTTTTGTGAAATCGCACTTAGCCTATTGCGTCTCTTCGTAATAAACTGTGATTGGTTTTTAATACAAAACAAAACATACACGCATTACCTTTAAGGTTGTATTTGATCATTTCCAAAGCAGGAATGCTTTCCTCTGTTTGACTTCACGTTATAGTTCGCGAACTAATATTGACTCAAATTTGTTTTCCGAGGGAACAGGTGGCCGGTGTTTTCACACGCAGGTGTGTGCCGTTGTAATGACTTGATCGGCGCCGCTGCGAGTGTGTGTTAAAAGCCGCGCAGCCACGGCAACCCCGCGATAAACGTCGACCCGGGCCTCGTTTAGTAAACATGCGCGCGTGCCTGTTTCAGACACAATCGCTCGACGTCACTCATGAGCGACTCCGCGGAACCCCCCCCCCCCCACACACACCTTTCTCTCTCTCTCTCTCCCTTTCTCGCTCTCCTTAAAGCTTAAGTATATACATGATGCCTTAAAATGCTAAGTAGGCAGCAGAGGCGATGCTAATCTGTTTTTTAGAAGCCCGTATCAGTAATATCTCCTGGCTAATGCGTCTCATCCGCTTATGTGTATGTGTATGTGTGTATGTGTATGTGTGTGTGTTTCCTCGGTTGTGAAGTTTGCGGCTCGGTTAAATGCAAATCAGTAACCATCCATTACGATCGCAACTAGAATTTCAGCACGCGCAGAGAGCGGCGATCACAGTTTAATTTAATTACCAATTGCTCAGGGAGGGAGAAAACGTCTGTGAAATGCACTTTTACCATGGTAACAGCGATGCGCGCGCGCCTGTGTTTCAGCTGATCGGGATGCTGCTGGCCTGCTGCCTGTCACGATTCATCACTGCCAATCAGTATGAGATGGTGTAGCGGCGCGGGCACATGTGAGTGACGCGCACGCACGCGCACACATAAGTTCCATAGAGTTCTTTTTACACAGCTATTTTTAATTACTAGAATTTAACCCTAACCTTAAAAGAATACTTTCTGCATTTTTACAATTCTGAAACAACACCATTTACTATATTTTAGTGCTTTTCAAAAATATGTTATACACACAGTTTAAACCTTTTTTCCCATCCTTGCAGGCAAAGGAAACGCACAACACCTTGGAAAGGGAAAGCATCCCCAAAATGCTTGCACACTCCATCTTTTCTCGTTCTGTCTCTTTTATATTCATCGTTTTCTTCGTCTTTTCTGCCGTCCTCACTTTCTATTTTCGGGTAGTGCATCATTCCTCAGTCGTGCAGCTGTGCCACGACCGAAGTCTCTCCTTTGGAAACGTTGACGTCAGCGAGGAAAAGGGAGTGGTTTTAGGACGCACTCCTGCATATGCGTATTTTACTCTGTAGGAAACCCTGCATGCAGAAACCATCTCATGCCACACACTAAAACTAAGATCAAGAGCATTTCGATAACACCATGTCCTGACCGAACGCAAACATGCACATGATGAAATCTCATCGTGTATTATAAACATTAAATATGTTTTGATTTGTCCGATTTAAACTTGAACTTGGTTAGGACACGGTGTCTTTTTTTGAGAATTTTTGTCCCAACTAAAAACAACATTTTGTCAGTATGTTGATATAGCCACAGTGAAATCTTATTGTTCCAAAATTCTGCCCGTCATTGCTGTATATTGCACATCAGATGTTTATATTGGGTGTTACTTTGTTGCGTCGTGCAGCATTTCCACGTAGTGTGAACGGAAAAATTGTCAGGTAAAGCTTGAGGCACCTAGGACATGATGTTCAACCCCTGATCTCACAGTGACTTCACTTCAGAATTGTTAAAAACTTGTCCAACGCTTTTTCGAGAGGACAAACACACACAAAAAATGACAAGATGTGTTTTGTTGTTGTTAATGTTGTAAAAACTTTGGCAAATGGGTATATCTCAGAATCTGGTTTTTATTGTTTAACATAATTTGGTTTTCTCAACATCTCGACACCGGGTGGAAAGTGTCGCTGAACGTGGCTACATAATCACATAGAAATCTCTCATAGAATCATGCGAAAACTGTCAGTTCTTTTGTGTTTGTGAAAGCCAAAACAAGCAAATTTCTGCCACATATTGTATAGCGGTGACTGTACAGAAGTAATATACGTTTAGACTGAAGTGTTAACTACATTTTTGTTTGATCAATCTAACAATTTAATCTGTGATTGTATTTCGCAGCTATTAGGTTGTAGGTGCAGTTTGACATTGTATCTTTCTCTCTCGTGGACTGTTGACATACTGTATTTTTTCGACTATTACTGTAAGAATTTAATCACACTGGGCATATCGCAGCATTTTAAATATTTACTCTGTATACCTCTAAGAACATGCATTATTTTACGTTTTTTTTAAGCAAAAGTGGGTGGAGTTTTGCGTGGAAACTAGTAAGACAATGACATTTTGGAATCAGGAATAAATGTTCTCCGAGTATGGTATAAATCAATCAATCAATCAATCAGTGTATCAAAGTCATAACAGATGGTAATCGTTAAATACACTTTGGTGGTTAAATAGCGAACTGTTTGGTCGTTAGAGAACTTGTATTTGCCATCAACATTTCATAACTGCATGATAGACAAATGGAAAAACTGAAAAGTGTAAAAAGAGTGATTTACGGCTCTATATACAATGAAATGAACTGAGATTTTCTGGAGTCAAATGAATTCAAGAATCACAGAGAACAGTTCTTTGGCTCAGAAGTTTACTGAAGATATACAAATGCTTTATTGAATCCCAGTTGACTGAAATTTTCGAGATTTTTGTCTTTTGCTTTATTGTTTATTTATTTTACGTATGTGGTAGAAATCACTGTGGTCTTTGGCTTGAATCTGTTCAATTCAATTTATGTGTTCTGTGAGGTACTGTTAACAAGTTCTTAAAATTCCATATTTACATGTTTTTATTTATTTTTGTGTTGTTATTTCATATGCTTTACGTTTGCATTATTAATTTTATTTACTTGTGTTATATATTTTAATCATTTCTGCAGCTGTCCCTTGTGTTGATACATCATCAAGTATTAGATTCAAGAATTCATAGTCTGAACACGTGATAAATTACGCATCTCAACATAGATGAGCAGAATAATAATGTACTTTGTATAATATAAAACTTTTTAAAACGCATCACCAGCTAGCATGCCAACAAAAACATGTACGTTGATATTGTAAACAGCTGTGATCTCTATGAATAAAATAGTTCTTCGTCGTTGTCAGTTTCTCGTTTGTCTTCATTGAAATTCAGATTCTGTTTGACCCAGTAACGCTCATTGAAGGTTCCAGTTTTGACCGCCAGATGGCACTATGAGGCTGTTGAAAAACGTAACGGAGCAATGAATGACGGAATTACGCGAATACGGGGACTTCATCTTTTCTAAAAAGATATGGTATTGGGACCTGTACACTTAACATAGCATAATACATTTATAAATAATACATTCATAGAGCAGGAAGACCAGACGTCGATAAACGAATGGCAAACAAATAAGTTACGTAAAAACGACGATTAAAAGAGAATGATTAAGTACTAGACAAAGAGTTTTATCACAAACCAGCTCGATTTTAACCCAACTTTTAAATAAATATTTTTATTGCAAGATTAATGATAAGATAAATGCATAGTTTATAAAGTTGTATATATTGTTTATAGGCTTAGCTTATCATTTACCCTATATAAGGTCACACAGGTGTCCCAGCAAGAGTAACCAAAATTTATAAAAAAAATCAAGTGCATTCATCTTTTGTTATCACGTGACTTTCACATCAGGGTTTACTGAATAGGTTTTTTGGGCAACTATGGTTTGATTTTAGACCTTCACTTTATCATCGTCTTATTATTTGCAAACATTTGCAAGTTGAATTGACATGAAACCAAAAACAAACGCATTCAGTATTTCAATTTACCTTTGTTTGCTTTGTAGCGTATTGAAATTTGCCATCTTTAAATAATCTTTCTCAACATGTATTTTCCCCTTGTCTTTCTAAAGCGTCAACCCTACGAAATCAACATTTACAACGTTCTTTAAACATTAAATGCTTTTAGACTTTTATAGTTGATAAACGTTGATGATTAACTGAAATCAAAGGGTTAATGCCTTGCTAATGTCCTCGTGAAGGGAAAAAACGGATGAATCTCTTTAGTACGATATTAAACTCACAAACAACAGTGTTTTAAACGTAATTTCAGGGAATTTCTATCGTCATGTTTCGGTAGTTCCCTCGCGCACACTCACCCTTCATCTCCACGGTCTTCAGTGTCTTTGACCGTGAACTGTTGGCTTTGGCATGCGGCCTGATTCCCCCCTCCTGCCTTCTGATTGGCCGCCGCTAAGCGCCGACCTCCTGGATGAACTAAGCGACTGGCTTTTGATTGGACGAGAGCGCCGAGCGGTTGTGGGCTGATGCTTTGTCTTTGCATATTCATAAGCACCATAGCGCTCCACTCCTCACCCACCGTCGGTTACTGGATGAATGTTATCTTTCCGCGACTTTATCGTCAGTCATCATTTTCATTGGACTTTGTCAGCCTTTTCCGCGTTTAAGCGACACCAAGGTTGGTTTGTATACGATTTATCTTATCAGTATTTGAAAGACGTTATTTCGATTGTCTCGTTTGCCGGCCGGCACTTCCTATAGCGATTTAAGGAGTGGTAGGAAGCGCGTAACGTTAATGCACGTTCCTGTGTGCAAGATAGATTTTAACGCAAAGATTTTAAACCACATGCAGTTTAATGTTGATAAATATTTAAGTTGTTTGTTAACAACCTGTGCCTAAATATGCGTTTGCATGAACGTAGTATGTACAGCCTTATTTTGATACCTTACAGTAATGTTAATCGATTTAGTTTTAACACATAACCTTGCACATCCCTCCTAAGCCATTTCGCCCTCTGTGTTATTTCAGGTCGCATTTTTATCCGGTTACGACCCGGTCACGGTGCAGCGAAGCGTTGATTGACGTGCGGAGGCCCCGCCCTGGCTTTAAACCCACCTGCTACTCAGCTGAACCGCACAATCCCCCAGGGCTGTTTCAACACGATTAAGACCGATTTATCATTTGGTTAAACCATCCGTTATATCTGGACCATCCTGCCCAAGCATAACCAGTTTACATAATCTCGTTCTTGCGAGCTCTCCGGGTCAACGTTTCCGAAAGACGGATCTCTACCGCAAAGATGATGCAAATAGTTGATTCTCACAACCAAAAGAACTCCCTCTTCAACGCTATGAACCGGTTTATTGGTGCCGTGAACAACATGGACCAGACGGTAATGGTGCCAAGTTTGTTGAGGGACGTCCCGCTGGAGCAGGAGGACGAGAAGGAGGTGAATTCTCCCCACAACGGAGACATGTACGGCTCCTATGTTCTCCTCAAATCGATCAGGACCGACATTGAATGGGGCGTGCTCCAAGCTGACGAAAGACGCAAGGATAAGCACGGCGTGACGACGGCGACCCTGGACGTGGCCCGCGTCGAGCCGGACGACGAGAACTTGGAGAAGCTGTTTCGTTTTCACCTAAACGGATTGCACACGGTGCTGGCGAAGCTCACCCGAAAAGCGAACACTTTGACGAATAGGTACAAGCAGGAAATCGGCATTGGAGGATGCGGGAATTGAAACGAGTTTAAAGTACACGCGCACGAGAGGGTGCCCGCCGGGATCGCAGCCAAAACCCCGTTGGCTTCTACTCATCTCTCCCCGCCCCCCCCCCCCCGGACAGGACAATTATGACTTGTAGGGCCGGTTTACAAGTACCCTCGATGTCCCCGATATTGTCTGGATATTATTGGCTTGAAGACAGACTTGTAAAATTAAAATGCGGCTTTATTTAAGAAAACACTAAAGCGAGCACTGTATAGTAAGCATTTCACACGAAGGCCCCTTAGTGTCTTTACATTACATTATATAGAGACTGTAACGTGTCGATGTAAAATCTCCAATCGTGTATGTAAAAGCACATTTTATTGCGCCAAAGTTTCGGAAATTCTATGAGACGTCGGTGCGCGGTGACGTCATAATCAATGAAATGGAATCGCATGAAGCTTCTGTTTGTCCTATAGAATGTTGACGGATTCCAGGAGATTGCGTCACAACTAGTTGTCTAACACTAATGATTGCGTTGTGTCGTGTCTTTTTTTCTAGCATGGGTCAAGAAAATAAACGTTTTGGTAATATGTGTATTGTGACACGAGTCTTTACTGCAAGTTGCGAGTGATTAATGAATCATGGGCTTGTGGGATCTTTGTTGCCAAATTTCATGCATGTCATAATCGTTGAATCAGACTGTTTGACGCTTAACAGCGTCTATAATCTCCCCTGTAAACCTTTAATAAAGTTGAAATGGTTTACAGTATGCCGACTGTATGCAATGTTGGCACATGCAACTGCTGAAGTCTGCAAAGCAGATAAGACACGATCAGTTATATTAAGACCTGGCAACATCTATAAAAGCCCAGCACCTGCAGTGCATTTTTCCCGTTTGTGCTGCTGAGTCACGCTTGAACTGCACTTAATGACTGACATCTCTAAACTGCCCACGCTAGGAGTGATACCAGAAGGCCACGGGCAGCAATGCTGTATTTTTGAGTGCCATATATTAGACATGCCTAATGTTTACCGACATCTATATGTCCATCTGACAGTTTCATGAAGCAATATGCCAAATTTAAACTGCTTATACACAATTCTCATTTAACATGGTCTTGTACAAAAGTTGATCTAAGTATAGGATTTACTTCTACCCAAAACATAAAATACAGTCGACCGCTTTGTACATTGAACGTAGGGTAGTGCATTATGGGTAGAGGTATATTGACGTTTTCATTACACAATTAATTCTGTGCTTAACCACAGCATCTCCCATTTCTACCTATTCAAAGCACAAAAGCTCATCATTTACTTCCATGGTATAAACAATTATCATATTTATCAACATTTGTTATCCAAGAGACGAACAGCAAGGTCTTGTTTTTGCTCTTTGGTCATCATCTATTGCGGTTCTTGTCAGACTACCAGACAAACTGACCTTTACTGATAGATTTATAGAACAGTGTCACCGTGACACTTTAGATAAAGCTGATTTTAGACAGATTTCAGATAGTTTGTTGATAGATAGACACTTCCAGAGTTTCCAGTCACAGTCTAAACCCTCAAGGATGATGTTTCCACATCTCCTTCCTCTCTGCACCCTAATTAGGAATGCTGGAAACTACTGTATCGGTGTTTGGTTGGGTTTGCTGATGTCGCGTTTCTCATGTACCCAGAACCGAGAAACCGTTTGTCTACAGTCTGGCTGATGTAAGACCAGCACGTGGCGTGACATGCTTAAATTTCCAAGCGGTGTGGTGGAACAGGAACGGACTGCAGGTATGACGCAACGTATCCGCTGGGTGCCAAAAGGTTTTAGTTATCAGGTGCAACCTGAAAATGCTTCGATGATGGCGGAAAAAGCACACATGTCATTTTTTCTTAAAAAAAAACAAAATCTTTTTGTGCAAGAAAGAGGCTAAGTTATAGTTTTATATTTTTCAGAATAGTTCATGTCAAAGTGTTTGGGTAGTAAACAACATTTTACATTATTCGAGTGTGTTGAAAATTGAAAATAGCCGTCTTATCGGAGTCTCTCACTTTCCCTTTCCAAAATGTCGCATCTCTTTTCTCAGTAGATGCTTGTAAGGTCTCACTTCTAATCATCTGTTGCATGCTGGGATTTCCCAGAATGATGTTGAGCCACACATTATAGTCCTCCAGTGACAATATAAGACATCATATACAAGTACAGCCACTGTTGTTAAACACAGACCGAAACAAACAACAAGCGTGTGTTTCAAATATCAGCTGCGAAGTTGTTACTATGGAAACAAGTTGACAAAACAAAATAAAGCCTTGCATAATTCGGTTAAGAAATTGATTTAAGGGAAGCATTCTGCGCTGAATTTAATAATGTGAACTCGCCAGAGAAGCTAAAGACTTAAATCCCCTCAAGAGGCTCGTGTTGAGAAGTTTGAAAACTCTCTCCAGTGTTCAAATGAAATTCGCCGGTGCGTTCCGCTTGAAAATTGCTTTCAAACACTGTGGCTATTGATTTACACCACCTGTGTCTTGAAATATTTGCGATTACCGTAAATTAGGCCTGACAAACGGACCAGTAGGTCAACTGTAATTAAAATGTATAAATGGTTTTGCCATGTTGAACTGTAAATCTTAACTGAGACTAACAACTGCACAATTAGGGCTGTGTTCTTTTTTGAAAAGGATTTCTGTTCACTTAAGTGAAAGTTCTTTCACAGAACTAAATGATCAAGTCTATCCTTCAAAACCAGATTCATTTAACAATCTGGATAGACAGATTAACATGTGAAAATACAATGTTAAAAGTTGAATCCAAAGGGTTAAAATATTGTCCTTACATGCAAAATTGACGCATTAAAAACATTAAGGCCTCCTGAAAAAGCGAAATATAATCTGGTCAGGACAGCACACAGCCTGAGGTCTGGTTTCTGTTCTCATTGTGAATTTGGTTATTGAAATAAGCATGCTGGCAGGTGCCACCTGGCGCTGATCCGAGATCAAATTGTGCTGCATACGCACGGTGTGGTTGAAAGCGGGCGGGCTGACCCAGGATCAGACCTCAAGGGCATTTTCTGCACAGCGGTGTGAAATGAGAAAGCCCTCGTTTAGCAGTCAAAGGATTCCGCGGTATTTCATCTTCAGAGCGGCACTGAATGCTGTGCCATGATTGCCTCCTTTACATTAAAATAGTCTCTCTCTCTCCCTTCCTGACAGTTTTCCCAAGCATCCTCAACAGCTTTTTGAAATCCGCCAAAATTTTAATGTCTCCATGCAATCGTTGATGATTTGCATGATGCACAGCGGAGAGAGAGAGAGAGAGAGAGAGAGAGAGAGAGAGAGAGAGAGAGAGAGAGAGAGCGAGAGAGAGAGAGAGAGAGGAGAGGATGCATAGACGACACGGCGGAGACGCAGGATTCATAATTGCTTTCTGCAGCCAGCCTGCAAAATGAGGATAGAGAGAGAGAGAGAGAGGGAGAGAGAGAGAGCTTTGAAATATCATCTCAAGAAGTCACAGGGCCATCAAAGTCAGTAGAGCTTTCAACAATTCTCGCTACTGGTCTCGCTCTCGTGTCTTGTCGGTGACACCGTGACGAGTCTTTATTCCGGTGGGCTTGTGCTCTGTCGGTAAAGCAGCTGATAAGAGCCCAGAGTGAACCGCACACCCGGGCAGGTGAAGGCCGATAAACGAGGGCTGAAGGTTATTAAGCCGTGTCGCGCACGCGCCCTTAAACTGAGAAGAGACCCAGAGCTGTCAGAATGACGAGACGTCAGGGAGTCGCTTTTAAATGACACATTTTCTTGTTTAATTTCTATAAAAAAATGAAAAAGTAGAATCTCATGTTTGTGAGCAAGGAATGGTTTTCACATAAAAATAAAAATGGTGAAAATTATTAACACGATTTTATCTTCTGTGTGGAACACACCAGTAGGTAAAACGTGGCCTGCTTTACGTGTGGCTGTCAAAAGATGTTTTTTGTTGTTAAATATTACTTTTATTTTTACCACAATTTTTATTAAAATAGAGCGATGTCCAGCTGGTGAAAAACAAAACAGTATTTTTAAAAATTCCAGCTAGCACAAGTACGTCTGTAATTCGTCTGCTAGAGATCTGTTGTCTAAAAACATTCGCTAAACATCTTAGAAAGAGCAGTTTTACATCTATTCTAAATCATAAACATCTTACAGACATCTTCTACATGTCTATATGAAATCTGACAGCAGACGTCTCCGAGACGTATTGCAGATGAGCAAACGATGTCTTGCAGATGTAAATGCAGACATCAAATAGACGTCTGCCAGATGTTTGTGTGCGATCAGGGATAAAACATTGAAACGGCATGTTTAAAGGGCTTGCACATTTAAAATGAACAACTGCGCACGCACGCTTAGAATAAAACGTGAACGTGTCTGTTACGTGAATGCTAATATGGAATGGGCAAATAAGATAGGCCTACTAAATTCCTACAGATATACAAACATAAATAAACATCTAAGTTGTTTAAAGGTGTGGGCTTGTAAATTCATTGTGCTCTTGAGCATTAGATTATTGCAGGTGAAAGACCTGCTGAAGGTTTTAAGAATCCTTACAGAAATATGGATTAATGTTATCACATAATCTGTGCACTGGTTTGATCACTTTAAACTGTGGCTTTAAATCCCAAGAAGGTCCATGAATTACCACCGTTGCATCCATAATCACACTTAACCTCATGTTGCCTGGTATTTGGGATTATGCTGCCTATACATAGAAACTTGATCCAGCGTCAGTGTCAGGAAAGACCATGTTAAGAGATAATCTGCGTTTCCCAAAAGCATTGTAACCTTGAATTGATTTTAGAACCATTGTCACCAATGGAGCTACAATCAACGTAGGCTTACAATGCTTTTGGGAAACACAGCCCAGGCTAGTATGCAGGACGTCAACTCGGCACAAGATGCAAATACCAATTCCCCGCTCTTTCTATCTCCCGCTCGCTCTCAAACTCATATCCGTCATCCTCCAATCAGCGGCCGTTCGTGCCGTCCTGGATGGCGGGGTTCTGCCCTTCATTTTCTGCGTAATTAAATTTTGATTAGCCCTTTAGCTCGGCGAGCAGGGGAACACAGCACAGCCGGATTACCTCCGCACGGTGACTCATTATCGCCGCACATACGCCCAGAGACGAAGACACACAATAACATGTGATCGTCGTATACCCCAAGGGTTTTTTTAACATTGTTTATGGGGTTTGTTTTTTCTCATCAGCAGCATAAGCGGGTCGGAGCTGAGATGAATGGTGTCGTCCTTGCTTACAAAAACATGCACACCCCCCCCTCCCCCCTCCCCCCCACTGTACTGTAATGCTGCATAACTGACCTTTCTAGACGTCCTTGTTGGGAGGACACATACACGTTGAGAGCATGTGACTGCAACTTAAACTCATGTGTGTGTGCGTAATCCATCCATCCATCCATCTGTCCTTTCGTCCGTCCATCTATCTATCTACTGTACATCTGTCTGTCTGCCTTCCTACCTATCATCTATCTATCTGTCTATCTGTCTATCTGTCTATCCGTCCATCCGTCCATCCGTCCATCCGTCCTTTCGTCCGTCCATCCATCCATCCATCCATCCATCCATCCATCCATCCATCTGACTATCTATCTATCTATCTATCTATCTATCTATCTATCTATCTATCTATCTATCTATCTATCTATCTATCTATCTATCTATCTATCTATCTATCTATCTATCTATCTATCTATCTATCTACCTACCTATCTACCTACCTACCTACCTGCCTGTTTATATCTATCTATCCATCAGTCCATCCATCCATCCATCTATGCCTTAAGTTTCTAAATTTGACAGCGGGTTACTGTGCCTCTGGCTGTGCTGAACTGCAAGAACCGTTGTGAAAAATAACTGCTGCCCTGGCAGCCTCTCTCTCTCTTTCTCTCTCACGCCTCTTTTTTCTTTGTCTTTCTCTTTAACGCCTACGACAGCATTCTGCTCCTGCCCGCAGCGCAAACTCTACAAACTCCCTGCGTTCCGGCCTCCTCAAACTGCCATCTTTCTTTCTCTCCTTTCTTCTTTTATACCAGACGGGCCGATGCAAATGATTGGGCGAGCTGGCACCCCCTCCCCCGTGTCTGGTTATTGATTGGTTAATGCAGGATGTCAGCGAGTCCGTTGGAGAGTGACGCCCTCTCTCCCCCCGACCATTTATCAGCGTGCCATCAGCTCTCCGGGGAAGAGCGGCAAGTCAGGATGAATGCTAATCAATTCAGGTGGAGGAGAGGAGAGAGAGAGGAGAGAGAATAAGAGGAAGAGAAAATGAGACGAGGAGATAAGAGGGGAGGAGAGGAAACAGACTAGAGAGAAAATGGGGAGTGGAGAGTGCATTAGAGAAGAGAGAATATGGGAAGAGGACAGAAGAGAGGAGAGAATAAGAAAATGAAAAAGAAAAGAGGAGATAAATGCTGAGAGAAAAAGAGGAGATTCCGTTTTATTACAATTTACATACTACACAAAATAAATGCTACACTAACCAAATTGTGGCATGTTAAAATGATCTTAACTCTTCTTTAACAATTTCACAAAGAGTCCCGTTTAAACACCAAAGAGAAAGATCGGCAAAAATGCGGAAATAAAAGTAAAGAGGGAAAATAAGAACAGAAAGAGGACAGAGAAAAGAAAACAAGAAAAAGAGAGGAGAGAAAATAAGTCGAAAAAGTGAAAGATTGGAAAAAGTGAGGAAAAATAAAGAGGCAAAATGAGGAGAGGATGAGAGAAGAAATTCGGAGCGAAAACAAAATGAGAGAGAGGAGAAAAACCGAGGAAAGAAAGAGGAAGATAATGAGAAGAGTAGAGAAAAGAAAAGAAACAGAAACGACAGATGGGAAAGGAAAGAAAATAAGAAAAAAAGGACAGAAAAATGAGATGAAATAAGGAGACAAAACCAGACGAGGCAGCAGAAATGAGAGGAGACTAAATGAAAGAAGAGAAAAGAAAACGAACAGAGCTGAGTGGAGAGGAGAAGGAGGCGAGATGAGATCGCAGGACTAGATGATAATACAGGAAAAAAGAGAGACAGAGCGAGAGAGAGAAGCTGTGGTTCACAATCTTTAATTCAGTTAGCTGTGACCTTCCTCTCTTACTCTCAGTGTGTGTGAGTCTGAGTTAATGGACAGACCTGAGATGTGTGTGTGTGCGTGCGTGTGTGTGTGCCTGTGCGCGTTTGTGTGCGTGTAATGGTTGAGCTGGCTGTAGGGAGGCTATTGTTGTGTTAATCTGAATATATAAAAAGCATGCATGCCATGTCCGGTAATCTGACATCTGCGTGTGTATATCTAGGTCAGAGACTTTCTGCATAATCCCTGGAACGACATCAATCAGAGCGACAGACACGGAGAGGGAGAGAGAGAGAGAGAGAGAGAGGGAGAGAGCGAGAGAGAGAGAGACAGGTCAGGAACAAGAAAGACAGAGAGAAAGAAGGCCATACAGAAAGAAACAGAAAGAAAGCGACAAAAGAGAGACAGGTAGCGACTGACAGAGGCAAGCTAAGAGAGACAGACAGGCCGTAAAGATAAAAGGAGAGAGACAGCACCGAGAGAGGGACAAGTGAAGACTGAGAGAAGCAAACTGAGGCAGGCCAAAAGAAAGATGAAATAAGAAAGACAGGAAAAGAGATACAGGGGGAAACGGTGAGAGACAGACAGATAACAAAGAGACAAAAAAGACCGAAGGGGAGAGACAGGTAGAGACTGACAGAGACATACTGAGAGAGAGAGAGACGGACAGAGAGAGAAACAGAGAAAGAAAAGCGGCAGAGAGACGAGCAGAAACTAATAAAAACAGACAGAGAACTATAAGTTCACAAAACTATATGTTGATCTCTGGTCACCACGGTTACCACACAATAGTTCATAGTCAATGTAAACGCAAACACGAGCCGTTATCATACATGTGCGTGTTATCATATGTCGTGTCTTCAGGGTGTGTTTGTTGACGGTTTTGCGTAGTAAAATGTGCGAGTTGTGAATTCGCGTGTGAGTCGTAATTGTGTGGTTTTACCGTGTCGGTCTTCATGTGTTCAGGTGGTGAAAGATGAACTCGTATATTTGTTTTCACAAATGACGCGCGTCTCTCTCGCCGTGACAGCAAACAGTCGCTCGCCTCTGAAATAGCGCAAGAACAAACAATGAGATGAAACACACACACGCTAGATGATCACACAAATTCTCTAAATTGCTGTTTTGTCATCATTTATTCACCCTCATGTCACAAACGAAGATATTCTGAGAAATGTCTCTGTGGTTTTGCGTCCACACAATGGAAGTCAATAGGGACCGGTGTTGTTCGGTTACCGGCGTTCTTCAAAATATCTTCTTTTGCGTTTTGCAGAAGAAAGAAAGTCATACGGGTTTGAAATGACATGGGTGTGTGTAAATGATGTCAGAATTTTCATTTTTGTGTGAGCTATATCCTTTTTTCAGAACACCCATGCTCAAAGTTTCTTATATCTTTCGCTCTTTTTTTGCGTGCGGTTGCGTCTCTGCCTCTGTTCCTCTCGGTTTCTCTGGAGATAATTGGCAGGTGTGTCGCCATGGTGCCAAACACACCCACATCTTTGTGTGCGCAGGTCGGCGCCATTGTTATTAGTGTCAACTTCACGCAAACTTTCCCTGATAACACATGCATGTGACGTGTATCGACCTGCGTCGCCCACGCATGCAGTCTGCGATTAACTCTGGTCTGATGATTTCTTCTCATGCGGCGAAAAAAGTCGTGTAGTGTATGAAACTAAAACACCACACCACTTAAAGCCGTTCCGAGGTATTACACTGAATTTAATGATAATAAAATTTAAATGAATATGACGTCATCATTTACTCGCCCTCATGTCAACCTCTATGACTTTCTTTCTTCTGCACAACACAAAAGAAGATATTTTGAAGAATGTGGGTCACCAAACAACGTCGGCCCTCATTGACTTCCATTGGATGAACACAAAACCAGTCATTTCTTAAAATGTACTGCAAGTAAAATTAACCATTTATTTCAATGCATTTAAACAGACATATGCACACCTGATGTCGTCGCATGCTGCTGCACTCAACCTTCAGCAAATCCCTTGTTTACGCCACAAAGGCTGCGTGTGTGTTTTCATGACATCGCAAGAGTCCCCGAGTGTGTGCGTGTGCCTGTTTGTGCAGCTGAGACTTCTGGAAAACAAGTAACGCCGATAACAAACGCTGTCGAGACGTTCAGGGTGACTGAAAACAATAACATACAAAATACAGGGACACTCAAGGCACACTTGAACGTTTGATTGGCATTAGACGGATAATGAAATATAAAAGGAATGTCTTCTGCACAAAAAAAGTGAAAAGAAATAAGATTTGCAGTGGATGTATGAAGACCTCATTCGAATAAACCGTACAAAGGAAATGTGCTGACTTGCACTTTAATTTACAGAATAAAAGCCCTTTATATTGATCTAATACACTGACATGGATCAATTTGGGGGGAACACTAAAATATAAAAAGCCACTTAATAAATATCAATAATAATGTTTTTTAATCTTTCCTTTAACAGACGTGATCTCTAGCAATTGTTGAAAGGAACCATCAATATAAATGTCTTGCATAACCAACCTGTACATTTCTGTTCATTCAAAAACTCGAACACGCATCAACAGTCAAATTATATTTTTTACAATCTTTTATTGATACTTCATCTTGATTAATTGTCACCCAACTAGTACAACAAATAATAATAAATCACATTAAACTAATGCCCAGGTCAATGGCCTTCTTACTGGAAACTAATAATCTCTCTAGGAAAACAGAAAAGTCATATTTCTCTCTCTGTCAAACATTATGACCGTTATCAGTGCGTTTGAGTCTTAACTAGCGTGCAAAGGTTCATTTCACATGCACACACACACATTTATCGCAGGATTTCTTATCAAGAACGTAAAGGTCAGCGAGACGAGCCGTTTGCCGTTCGACTGCTCGATGGCGTGTTTGGATCAAGGTCTGTGTGCTGTACCACTTCAGAAGCGCACGCAAATCGACCGCGAGCGGCGTTTATATATCTGTCAGCCGCGTTTATGCATCAGGTCTGTGTTCACAGCTGGATGTGTTTTCATCCTCTTAGTCTTACAAACATCAAAGACGTGTACAGAGCGCATGCTGGATCTGTTTACTTATCCTTATAGAGAAATATAAACCGCAAGTGATGTTTGCCCAGAAATGTTTTAGTGTTGGTCACAATTAGGGTTAGTGATTTAAACAAACCTATTCAATTTATGTGATGAGTATGCCTAATAAAACGTATAAACGTACGCGCAGTTTGAACAGAACATGCAAAATAGCAATGTGAAGTTATTAGTTCATTTCTATCTCAAAATGTCATGGTTTTATCGTCTGACACTGCCACGACTGCCACGGTAGGGTCTGCTGGACAATATTCTTTCTTATAAGCCACCGAGGAGAGTAAAACTCATATGTTATAACTCAATTAAAAGTGAGTCAGTCCTGATACCTGCTGCTCTTCTTCGTCTGGGTGTATAATAGCTTGCTCTCTCAGAAGCCTGTCTGTCTTTCAGTCTTTATGAGGTCTTTCTGTCTCTCCGTGGCTTGTCTGGCTCTTACTGACCTATTTTTGTCTGTCAGAGGCCTGTCTGTCTCTCACTGGCTGTTTTTAATGCCACGTCTGTCCTGAATAGTCTGTCTGTCTTTTAGTCGCCTGTTTGTCTCTCTGTGGCCTTGTCTTTTAATGTGCTGTCTTTCTGTCTCTCACTGGCCTGTCTGTCCATTACTCTATGGTCTCTATCTCCCTCACTGGCCTGTCTGTCCCTTAGTGGTCTGTCTGTCTTTGTGTGGCACCTCTGTCTCTCAGTAGCCTGTCTGTCTCTCTGTGGTCTTTCTGTCTCTAAATGGCCCGTATGTCTCTGAAGGGGCGAGTATAGTCCGGCCGTCCGTGCGCCGTCCGCATGTGGTGGTCCACACACCCCATCTGCGTGCAGCCCAATTTTTGAGACCACGCGGACAAAGCACGTACAACAGCGCATGCGCGAAAAAAAGTTGAATCGGTCGAGTCCACACGGTGACGTACTGCGCATGTGTCGAACTCGTGTATCTGCACTTATCCGCGATTGAGTATGCTCAAGAAGCTGTGCGGACGCATTTGTGTGCGAGACGGACACGGACGCGGAGAGTCAAGTATACCCGGCCCTTTAGTGGTCGTCTGCCTGTCTCTAAGTGACCTGTCTGTCTTTCCCTTGTTACCTCAATGGTCTGTCTGTCCATCACTGGTCTGACTATCTTTCAGTGACACGTCTGTCTCCCAGTAGCCTGTCTCTCTCACCGTGGCTGGTTTGTCTCTTAGTGGTCTGGTTGTCTGCCTCCCAGTAGCCTGTCGGTCTTTCCCCTGTTCCCACAATGGTCTGCCTTTCTCTCTGTCGTTCTGTGGCTTTTTTCCCTCTTAGTGTGCTGTCTGTCTGCCTCTCAGTGTGATGTCTGTCTGCCTCTCTATCTCTTATTCACACACCTGTATTCCAGTGACCTCTCTGTCTATCCCTCAGTGGTCTGTATGTCCCTCAATAGTCTGTCTGTCTGTCTATCTTTCAGTGGCCTGTCTGTTTTTTTCAGTGACCTGTCTCTCTCGCACTGGCCCTGTCTTACTCTCTCCACACTTCTGTTTTTGATCCGTGTCTCTTCGTCCCTGACTCGACGTTCTGGTGTCACACTCTGTTGAGAAGCTCGGTGGCTTTTCCGCGGCCGTGCTGACGGAAAGATGTATGTAGGGGGGCTCACTTGGAGTCTCTCATCAGTGTGTCAACAGATCTGACAGCGGTTGGCTATGTTCGCTGCCGAGAGCCGCGTTTGTGTGTTTACAGCAGGGGTGTAACAACAATCAGCACAGACGGGAGACACATTAAAATGCTTATCGTCTGTCCTCTTGTGTGACATTATTGAGCACAGAAGTCAAGAATTATTATAACGTTACATTATCAGCGTGATTAATAACATTTAGTAACAATTAAAATAAATAACAATTTTATAAAGAATTAATGATAGTTATTAGGATTATTGCTTACCATTTGCATTGATGTCATTCCACGGCTGACGCTGCTGTGTGATAGCAAAAGCTTGCTGTTTGTTAAATTACCACGATTGTGAACATAACACTATAAAACATTTCATGGTGTGTTTTTGGGAGACAGGAAGAGGTAGTATAACCCAACAATACATATGGAACAGTTATGATCACATTAAACCTATCCGTGTTTAATTTCCAGAATCTCATATTCCTAGAAGAAGAGGGATACAGTAAACAGCGCCGCTTTATGACTGTACCTTATACAGGATCTCTAGTAAACAAATACTCGGTTAAGGACGGGTATCAGGTTTAAGCAAAACAGCTTACAGAGCTGTAAACAAAACTGATGTTACTGGACCTCCCCAGAAGTCTTAGAGAGCATGGACAGCGCATGCAGCATGTGTGTTTGTTTACGGGTGTTTGTCGTCTTCGCATGCGTGTTCTCGGTCAGCTGGGGGTCATGATGTCCCACACATGTTCTAAGAACGTTTTGCTAACATTGCCATTAAGTTTCGAAAATGTTATTTCTGAATGTTTAAAATGTTTCACAAAGCATTAAAAACGTTAGCAAAGCATGTAATGTTGGTAATATGCTCTCTTAGCGTAACTTCAAAGAATGTTTTGGATAACTTTGAGAGAATTTGTAGAGAGTGTTTCTCCGTTAGCTTGGGTTTTAAAAATACATTTAAAAACATGTGAAATACAAAATAAAGGAAAAACAACTGAAATATATGAAATATAAAAGAGATCTCATTTTAATTTGCTCGCCTGTGGGTGCGTTTCATAAAAATAAGTTGAATGAAGTAGAGACATATGGATAAGATGTATGTAGGTGGTTGTCTGTTTACTTGTGTTATACGACATAACATCTCTCTTTTGGGTTGTTTTAATGCGAGTTTCCTTCTGAATATGTTGCAAAAACACTTTTGACAACAATTATTGACTAATTAGAATTGACAATGTGCACAGGTGCTGGTCTGACAGTGAGCAATAAAACGGTTTCCTTGGTGACCAGGATGAGACGCTAACATTTGTTTACCGCATGTTTTTATGAGAACTCTCAATTCAATTCTCCTGAGGTAAATTCCTCGACAAGAGAATGAAAACGATGAGAAAGAATAATTCCTGCTTGCAGACAGAATATTAATTGGGAGTGGGGCATTATGATGTTGTTTTGATGTTTACGAAGAAAGTTTTGATTATTAATGACCGTTGAAAGAAAACACAATCTTTAAATCAGAAGTTTTACACTATATTTAAAGTTTATAGTTGTTTGTACTTTAAACGTGATAGTTTGTTAAACATTGCTGTTAATTATGTTGTTTAGTAAACATCGTTTTAAGTTGTATGTTAAACATTGGAATTTGTTAAAGAAATAAAAAAATATTGTTTGCTGTCAAGTCCTTTGTTATATTGATGTTTTTTAAAAAGTTGTTTGGTAAAAGTTGTTTGTTGATTAAAGAGTTGTTTGTTAAACCTTGATGTTTGTTAAATTGAACATTGTTTATTTTTGTCAAAAGTTGCTTTTTGTAAAAATGTTTGTTAAACGTTTCCTAAAAAGTTGTTTGTTGATTAAAAATATGTTTATTAAACGATGTTTATTAAACATTACGGTTTGTTCCTGAAACAAGTTGTTTGTTCTTTACAAAGTTGTTGTTGTTTATTAGTCCAGTACAGAGAAGGATAACATCATGTACCTTGTGCGATATTTGTATACCGCTTTTGTGATGCTCTTGCACATGTTGTTGGGTTTATATTTGAGCGCGAGCTATATATCGACAACTTTTCATTTCATGCCTCTTTTAGAACAACCATAATGTCCTTCAGATGTTGAGGATTGACTGGTGGCTCTGAAAAGTGATAACAGACTATCAAGTGAAGTCTCTAAGGCTTTGTGCCGCTCAGTCCAATGACGCTTCTGACTTGGCTATTACTTTATTGGCTTGCAAATGTTTCCTAATTTGAGTGCTAGCGATAAACAGAGCCGCGGCCCTAAATATAGACGTCTGACAGTCTGCTGACGGTGTGCGAGTGCATGCGTAGAGCGAGTGATCATCTAGGGATGACATTCATATCAATTGTTATCAGCTGTAAAAACAGAAACGTGGCTAATGCTAATCCACAGCTTTTATTTCTGCCTGAACGTCTCTTTAAGCGTGGTAAAATGCAGGACTTCATTGCTTTAGTACAGATTTATGGGTGTGTTATACTTCGGTACAGCGATGACTCAACAAACATTACATTTGTTACTGATGCTTTACGACTAACGTCTGGATATTACGTTATGGGTTAGACATTTAATATTTTCCTCTCATGGACTGGGAGATATTTTAAGCACTGACACATGGCAACCCAAAGATTTCACCGGGATAACACCTCCAGAGTCATTTACACGAAACCGTTGTTCCGAACGTGCTCGAACTTGTTGACATCACGCCCTGTTGTGGGATGCTTGACAAACACGCAGACTTTCACGTCAGCGTTACCAAATTTTTATCAGATTTGAGAAGTGATGTCATCGTCTGAGGACAGAGAAGGAAAGCAAAAAGGCGTGAAGAAGAGAAAGATAAGAGGGCGGGGCTAGTTGTCACACGTTTTAGCTCAGTAAATCTTTCTGATGTTTTGTGTTTTTAATACAGATTTACACAACAGCTCTAGTAAAATATTGGATCAAACGAGAAAGAAAAGCAGGTCCATTTATGAATCAAACGTAACTAAATCCAGTAATACTCTAAATAAAGCATGTGCGTGTAATGTGCCTATCTCTTGTTTTTTATAGTATGTAAAAAGAGCAGACTCAGCAGTCTAGACAGGCAATGTGACATATAGCACGTTTACACACACACACACACGCACACGCGCGCGCGCACACACACACATTTGCATGAACACGCCGGTAATGGAAATGAGTTTAAGGTGGGAGACAGGTGTGTAATGACCACAGGTAGCTCAGAGGTCAAGAATTTTAAAAGGGTCATATTAAAGAAAAATCACTGTAAACCAAATGAAAATAAATCAGACACAAACAAGAATAAATATTATTAAAAAGATTTTAAATATACTAAATGTGAAAACGGCCCTGAAAAACTAAAACTCAACCGTGCTGGGTGCAAGAAACCAGACATAAAATAAAATAAGTATAAAATACACCCCCTTTAAAGGTTTTACACCTGTCGTGGAGGGTTTAAAGATTTAAGCGTTTACTGCTTTATTTCGATTCTCTTGCACACAATCACATAAAATACACATTTGTGGTAGGAAACGGTGATGTAATGTAAATGAGTCACAGGAATTATGGAGTGCGGTGAACTTTTCCCGTCCTGCACGCGAGTGGTGTTGAATTGTTGAATCATTATTGTTTACAGCTGTCTTTAACCTTTGACCTACGGCAGTGAATGAACTGGTCTGGAGTCAGCGTAACACATTAATGAATATTGATGCGGCACTATGGAAACCGCAGGTAAATGGGTGACGCATTACAACGCTTTAAACACACAGCCACGTGTCTGTGGTGCTCAAATATCCCCGAAATAATATTAAAACCTGAAATCACCTGGTTTGTGGGGGCTCTCAACGGCCCCTGTGAGACAGACAGCTTAATAAAGGGACTAATTAGACCACAACAGTCGGGTTGTGGAAATAAAATCCCGGTCGATTTCTCCGTAGAGAAATTCATGCTTAACAATAACATAAAAGTTTTATCGCGACAATAAAGTATAAATATAAATCGTGGAAAACGAGTTCTGAAGCGTTCGCCCACATTCATGAATCACCGTGAATGACGTAATTATGTACATACGTGTTTGTATATATCTGAGTATTTGGCGCAAACATTATATATAATTTTTATATATTTAAATATTTATTAAATCTAGTTTATTTTAATTCATTAATCTAATAAATAAAAAGTCAATATGTATAAACTCAGCTGAAAAGCATTAAGTCAAAGCAAAGTCCCCACCACAATATAAGAACAAGACTGATATATAGAAAAAAATAGATGTATTGCAAACGTGTCGAGGCCTCGAGGGAGCAACCAAAGCCGCCTGTGTAACGTCAAACGCAAGAGTTGCACGAGACGTGTGCGCGCACATGTTTGTGTAACATGAGAACGTGGATGTGTGTGATATCTGTACAGATGAGAGAGGTGGCAGAGAGACAGACCCGGCATGTGTGTGTAAGGTGAACCTGAGGTTTCTCTGCATTAGCTGTGTGTGTGTGTGTGTGTGTGTGTGTGTGTGTGCGTGCGTTAAAACAGAGAGACTAAAGTGGTTTGAATGTGTGCAAGGTGAGCCTGAGGTTTCTCTTGGTCGACTGAGTGTGTGATGCCGTTAAAGAGAAGAGACAGAACATATGTGTGTGTGACAAGTGCGAACTGTGTGACTGACAGGATGTGATGTCACAGCTGAGAATGTGCATTTGCTTGTGATTCTGTCATCTTACGCGTGTGGCTGCTAAAAGAAATAAATCAAATTGAATGAGGAAAAACTCATTTAATAATTAGCTCATTAATTGTAATGTTTTATCTACATTTATTTTGTAAAATTCTGTTTGTAAACTAGTTTTTAATTTGCTAACATTAAGTTAACTATGTTACTTATCATGAAAAAAAAACAGTGAACAATTGCATTTGTATAAACTAACATTAAAGTACCCGTGAACCGGAAGTTGCGATCGTTTTTTACTTCCGTATTTTGTCGCATTTCCGAATGAAATGGAATTTCGAATGAGAAAAATAGTGGGCGTGGCTTTCGTCTTTCTCTGCGATTTGATTGGATGTATAAAACAGCCGTTGCATTTTGAAATGGAACTGGGAGCAGACAGGATGCTCCGCCCAAGCCGTCTAACATACATCATTTAAGACGGATAGTCATTACAGGAAGGAAGTGGATTTTCAGATTTTAATGAGATTATAAGGGCACATGAATTTTAAAAAGAATGACCCACATTGATATACTATTTATAATAAACGCTGCAATATTTCATGAACGAATTGTCATTTTTAATTTCACTGGGACTTTAAAGATTTATAAACGTTAAAATTGACTGAGATGTACTCGTTAGTTTGTGTAAGCTAATGCATAAACTAATGTAAATCAACGAGACCTTGTTGTAAAATGTTACCGACATTGCAAATACAAAAACATTCATGTCAATTCAACTTTTTTATAAAAAAAACTGTAAACTAATTCTAAAAATCGGGAAATTTTCTGAAGAGTATTAGAAAAAACGCAAACACAAGCATTTTTACTAAAGCGGTGTCTTGACCACTGTTGCAATTCTTACAGAACAATACCAAAAAATCCCTGCCTGCGGTTTGCGCCACAGTAGAGAAATTTCTCTGTGTGAGTTTGTGTGTGCGCTGCTTTTTTCAGTCCTGACAGCAGACACGCATAATAACACGGTTTTGTCGAATCAGATCAAAGGGTCATGCTGGGGCAGAGCCATCGCTCCCTCTCTCCCACAAGAGTGTATAATAACAAAATTATACAGCTGTCAATTCTGTCTATAATACATTGTCGTCGCTTTCTCCGGATCACTCATTTCCCCATAAACACACATCCATCAACCTAAACGCACGCTCCGGCTCTGCTTCCCGAGATAAAAAACGGCCCACGTCTATGAAAGCGGACCAAATATTCATAATTTATGTCTCTGGTGACGTTTGTTTCATTCGATGTAAATGAATCCTTGTTGAGAGCTTTTATCTGCTTTTGCAATCTTGTTTGTCTGTTTGAATGTGTTATTTTATTTATTCGAGATTTTTTTTTAAGTGTGTCAGATTTCTCATGTTCGTGTTTGATTGACAGATCAGACAGATGTATCCATTATGCACGAAGATGTTTGTCTTTTTGCTAAACCACTAAAAACCGCGTTGTCAAATGCACCGCAATGTGCTTAAAAACCCACACAGGACACCTTAGCAACCGCGTAGCAACAGCCTGACAACCACCCAAAACAAGCTAACAGTGCGATGTTTGCACGGGCAAGCAGGGGCATGCATGTTAATTAAGTGTCGTTCGTTCGTGAATGAATCATTGTTTTGAACCGGTTCTTTTCAGTGAACTGGTTGACCCGGTTCACCGACTGAATCAGTTGAAAGTGTTCGCATCTCACGTCTACGGTTTTTGTATATTTACTTATATATTAATGTAAAAAACGAAATGTGTTTACATTGTATCGTTTACATCTGTACGTTTTAATGGACACCGTTATTTATGTAATCTGAAGAAAGAGACGATTAAAGAAAATAAAAAAAATTCTCACATTAATTACTCGCCCTCATGTCATTCCAAACCTTCTTTCTTCTGCAGAACTTAAAAGAAAACCTCTAAACATTAATGACATAAATAATACAAATACTTAAAGTATAATAATAATAAATGTTTATATTTAATTACAATAAAAACATCACTGAGATGTGAAGTTCCTGTAACAGTCACCCATAACAGAGAGAAATCAGTGCAGTGTGCATGAATGATGTAACCCATCGTCACGGTAATGGAATCTCCCTCCGCAGACACAGATGGATCTGTTGCCGTGGCAGCCGTTGCCGCCCGCTGACATTCCGACCTGCCCCCGTCTGACGCCTGGCAGTGCCAAGCACTCTGCCTGCTGTCACGGAGCTCTGTGTGTGTGTGCGTGTGGTCCGGGCCTCAGGCCAGAGCGCTGCCTGACAGGGCCCCCTCGCGCAGCTCCGCTGGGAGGCCCATGAGAGGTTCGAGAATACAAGTCCCTGTGAGCGAGCTGCGGAGCAGCGGGTTCATTGTTGCCCAGCCTCGGGACAGATGGGATGACCAATGAAGGTTGAGCGCTGTGACAGAAATGATCAAAGTATCTCTTTGTGAAAGACAAATTTCAGTCCAACTCATTTTACTGAACGTGAATAGTGTTCAAAGGACAATGTATGCACAAATGGCATTTTTCATCTTCGTATCACTCGCTCTCAGCGCAGATGAGGTGTGAAGCTAAATACGCACATTAGCGATTGCTAATACCGTACTACTAATACGCCAACTACAGTAGGAGCGAGAAAGCCGACAATGTTAAAACTGAGAAAATATGGATTGACTACAAGTCAAATCTGCTCGATTGTGTTGTGGTTGCATCAACCAAAAACCAATGTGAGTTTTCTGTGTGCAGCGCGTGTTCGGCCATCATAATGACTTTACCCTCGTGGTCAGCATGCTCTATTTAATTCCCACACACGCTGTATGTATGTGTGGGTTTTGTGGGGAATTGTGTGTCGGCACACAGCTGCCCTTCTTGTTCTGTAGCATGTGTGTCTGTGTGTGTGTGCTGCTCTCTAGTTGACATTTAAAGCTTTAAACACATGGTGCTCAAACGCCATTGGACGGCAGTGCCATCAATCAGATAGGTGCCATCCAATGCCACATTTTTACACACCCATGCAGGTTAGGACTTTTTAACTTAAATAAATGGAGCTGTTTGACAATTCGAACTTATTTTAGTTTCGAAAATTACTTTCGACGGTCATGGTTGATGATGCTGGTGTAAACCGCAGCTCGAGAGCAACGCTTTGCATTGTGGGATGCGGTACGCGTTTCACTTTTTTGGACAAATTGCCGTTTTAGTAGATCATCCGAGTGTGAAAAGTAAAAATTCACTCACTGTCCACTACATGCATACTGCGGAAACAGTGCAATTTGAATGCGATTCAGTTTGTAAAACGGTTGCCGGAGTCACGAGTTCATGTCTGAACAGACTGAAGAATGCAGCACTGTGTGCGTGTAATTTTAGAAAATTAAAAATGAATAAGAGGTCAGGTTAAAGAATTTGCTTTTGTGTATGCGTGTACACTCGTGTATCATCTGTAGGTCAGTATAGCATGAATATTGGTATGGCACTTGCCAGTGGTTTACCGCAGTATGTGTGTTTGTTAGCATGTGTGTGCGTTTGTGGGCGGTAGCAGCCACACGCAAAGCTGGTATTTCCCTCGGGGAAGTTTCTGCTGCTTGTAAATCTCACGTCTTTGATTTCTTGTGCGCTCGAGGCAGAGCGCAGGAAACAGTGAAATGCTGCTGCGCTGGTTCTGTCATCGCGGAATCGCAGAGCGCCTTTATGAGGAGAAAGAAAGTTAGACAGGTGCCCTGTTGAAAAAATGTGCTGGTTTGGTATGTTTTGATGCTGGTTGTGTGCTGGTTTAAGCTGGTCAAACCAGCATCAAAACATACATAACATATGCTGATTTTTCAACAGGGTAGAGACGGACAAAATATGGACAGACAGACAGGCAGTTATACAAAAAAACTGACAGACAGACAAAGACAGGTAGACAGACAAAATATGGAGAGACAGACAGGCAGATTTCCCTTATGCTGTATCCACTGACACGGTTTCTTGTGTTTTGGGGAGATGATGGTGGTTGGGTTTCTCTCTGTTTTCAGCTACACAGGTGGATGGAAATAAGAGGATTTAACAGCGCGGGCGAGCAAAGTGTCCTGCCAGGGACACACACTCACACACACTGCAGATTCTGCCAACTGTTTATTTGTCTGCCTGTTTGCAGGAGACGCAGCACGACACACTACGATCAGCCGAGCCAAGAGCCGATGCATATCGAGACAGAGAGAATGTGTGTTCCATGCCCCCGAGTCATTCCCCTGAGCAATAAATGAGTGCCTCCTCTCTTTCCGATCATCTGGATATAAAATATATAGATGACTCAAGTATTTTCATTCGATAAAAGTTTATTCCATTACATTTTATAATGGTTTGCAAAGACTGAATAGGAATGTTTTTTTGTGTGTGTGTTTTCTTCTGCATGTTAGGCCTATAAAATTTTGACCATTATTATTTTAATTATTTTCCATTTATAAATGCAAATTTGTTCTGTGCTATTATTTAGTTTTACAGTCATCCCAATAAATCTCGAAGGGAACAATACACGTTGCAGACCGGACTCGATCCTGCGTCACCCGCACAAGCGTCTCGGAACATGCTCTGAAAAAAATAAACAGATATCCGGTTTTGTATAAATGAGATTTGTGACTCAGACAGTGGCCAGAGATACACTGTTTCCAGTAATGCTCTTCCTAAAATGAGCTGTTTGATGCGCGAAGTGCTGATTAAACGTTGTGATGCAACACAGAGACACGCAGTTGCGGGGTTGCACCCTGTGAAAAACAGCGCTCACATTAGCGCGTGAGCGCGCACAGATGTGTCGGAGCGAGTGTGAATAACGCCCAGCCTACGAGTGAGACCAACAGACTGTTAATAGTAGTTTGTGAAGAAAACGAGTGTGAAAGAAATATATAGGATGAAAAATAGATGTTTTATTTATAGAGTTAAATACATTTGGATACTTTGTATGAATCATGTGAAAGGGTTAAAAAAATCCTCTTTAATAAAGAAATACAAACTTATGGCCTATGTAAGTAACAATTTGTGTAAATAAATGGAAAAAATGTGGGTTATATAAAGCAACTTGTATACAGCGCAGACCCGAACGCGCTGACGGGAGTGCAGTTCTATTATTGGTCGCTAGGGGGAGCTGGCGCACCGCCGCTCTCCGTATCCAAGCGCGTCGCATCCCTCTCGCGCTCTCTCTCTCTAATCACGATCTCCGTATTTTCCGCTCTCTTTTATCATTCCGAGCCAACCCCCCCGTCACTTACCCTGCCCTTCTGAGAGAAGAACCCACGGCGTGTGCGATTTAAGTGTGTGTGCGGGTGCGTTAGTTTATGAGCCCGGGATCCTGTTTGTGTGTGTGCGTAAAGGTGCCGTGAAGGCCGGCTGTACTGTGGGCGAGTTACCTGCGCGAGTGATTAGAGCGCCGTAATAAACGGAGGGAGGGAGAGAGGGAGGGAGACAGCGAGAGGGTGAACGAGGGACGGGTTGAGTGGAAGAGTAATAAAGACCAAGGGAGGAGATGAAATTCCAGCTGCCTGTGAAAGCTGTTTCCTGCAGCGCTGCCACGAGATTAATGACGAGAGGAAAAGAGAGAGA
This sequence comes from Triplophysa rosa, assembly GCF_024868665.1. Lineage (NCBI taxonomy): Eukaryota > Metazoa > Chordata > Actinopteri > Cypriniformes > Nemacheilidae > Triplophysa > Triplophysa rosa. The sequence continues at coordinate 13,043,214 of NC_079914.1, forward strand.
GAGGGAGGGTGAGAGAGAGCGACGCCGATCAAAAGAGTGCCGAGCAAACGAGCCTACGAAAGTAGATCCAGTCTGCCGGGACGGAGTCCCGTTTAACACCGCGCATCGCGATTTATTCGTATAATCCGGTTGAAGTTCCTTTATCGCTGTAATAACGCTCTCACACTCACACTCTCTCTCTCTCACACACACACACACACACACACACACACACACACACACACACACGCACACACACACACACACACACACACAGAGATCGTTGTCGGGGCAGATCGGCCGATATTCAGAGGGCATGCAGAGACAATCTCTGTGCCAACGCGCGGTGCCTGTGCCAGGCCTCCCCCAGCTCTGCCTGTGCGCGTGCGGAAAGAATTTCGTTTCACGCGACAGTGTGCGTGTTCATCCGCACAGTTACGAAAGACCTCGCGTGCGTGCGTGCGGTTCGCTCGAGTTCAATTTACCTCATTATTTTCTCCACCTAGACCAATATGCCAGTCACAGTTAACAAATGCTAGAGCGCAGTTCTCTTTAGCCAGAACTGATCTGGTGAAATGTGTAAAAATGTGCAATTGCGTGGTCTTTATAAAGGCCTATTTGTGACAAATTTAACATATGAAAGTTAAATCACATCTTAAAAGACAGATCATCCACAAATGAACTAAAAGACACACAAGTTCAGCTCACCTGCGATGCCTGTGCCGAACGTGACAGCTGTGTTCTTTCTCACCTGCATTATTTTCAAAGATACACGTGCATCACCATCGAGACCTCATTGCTATCTCAGACGTGGATTCTAATTGGGAAAGATCGTGATTTATAATTCACGTATATTAGTAAATAAACAAAATGATACCATCACATTCACAGTGTAATAGAAGTTATGCGTCTGACTTTTATGCTAAAGGTCTTGTGAATCTATACAGTGGTTTTGGGACAAACAGAACAAAGCTATTTGCTTAAAACCTTCCCCTAAAAACACAAGGGAACACATGATGACAGCATTTCAATTTTTTCGACGAACTGTCCCTCAAACAACCCCGCCTGTAATGCTTGTCCCTTTGTTCAGCTTTTTTGACTCTCAGCCTCAGCGCCTTACTGTAAGTGTCGGCGTTCTCTCACGCGGCGCGGTCTCGCTTCTGCTTTCTATATTTACCGAGCTGGTGGCAGGCAGCGGAGAGCGCGAGGGCACGCTGGAGATGTCTGTGGGCTGTGGGATTTCTCAGGGGACGTCTTACCGTCACGCTCCACCGGCCTCAGAACAGCGACAGGGAAACCCTGACTGCGGGAGCGAGACGACAGGAAGACAACTAAAGCCGAGATGAGGAGACAGTGAGGGGACGGACGAAACTGTGTGTGTTAAGTGTGTGTGTGGCTCTGTGGGAGAGAAACAGGTGCTTCTCATACTCTTTAAATGTGTGTGTGTGTGTGCGCAACGCGGTCTGACAAGCGTGCGCTGTTTGCATGCGATTACCAGCATCTATGTGTGTGTGTGTGTGTGTGCGTGTGCCTCACGCTGAGACAGGACCATTAATCCTGCTTACTGGCCGTTGAGCTACGCAGAGCTGTGGAGAGATAAAGAGCCAAATCCCTCTCTCGTGCGCGCGCGGCTCGATGACTGACTCGAGCCGTCTGTCATCACCTGTAACAAGCAGATGCGATTTAATTCAATTCACTTCGATTCGTCTTTTAATACTATAAACGGCTCTATGATAATTGTATCGATGATGCGTTTCCTCAGCGGCTGATCCCAGACCTGATGCTCTCTGCGGCCGCGTGTGAAATCTGTACGAGCGGGGTCGGATCAAAACTGACCTGAAGTCGGGGTCGTGGGTTGGGTCACGGTTTCTGTAACAAACGCATTTGTCAATAACTGATCGATATTCTTAACTGCATCTATCTGTCTGTCTGTCTGTCTCGCGCTCTCTCGGCCCGCAGAATGCGCTATATTAATAGCTCAAGCCACCCAATTCCCAGAGCTGTGGAAGAATTCATTCTCTCCGTCTCCAGCTGGAGGGCAGACTCTCACGTATTTGGGAATTTGGCCTGTAAGTACCCTTCAGCTGGGGGATCAAAGACGTACGCTGCGCATACATCCAAGACAGGAGGAGTGTGCGTGTGTGCGTGTGTGAAGAGGTCAGGGAATGGAGATTTGCTGACGACGGCCCCCACCGTGAAGGATTAAACCGCCTCTCTCACACACACACACACACACACACACACGAATGATGGACTGAAAAAAAATCGCTTGACACACATTTTCCACACTGGGTTCAAGGGAACAAAACTGACCCGGGCCGGCTGTGAGACCTGGCTCAAGTTTATTTCCCTGCAGCTTCGTTTTTCCTTCCCACAGCCTGTTTACTACATCCGCATGTTTCCAGAACTGAAGAATGAGGTACATGACTCTTTCTTTGGAACCCAAAAGAAGATATTTTGAGAAATGTCTCGGTGGTTTTGTGCCCGTATTGGAAGTCAACGGGGTTAAATGTTGATGGTTATCAACATTCTTCAAAATATCTTCTTTTGTGTTGTGTGGAAGAACGAAAGTCCTACAGGTCGGAATGACACGCGAGTGAGTAAATGATGAAAGAATTGTCATGTTTAGGTGAACTCCCTTTAAGATGGTAGGGCCCTACTGGAGTATCCCATGCAGAACACTCATTATCTGGTCCAGGATCAGCACTATACAGACATTAAGTTTTAATAAACGTGCCGTCTGCGATAACTGACAGGTTATACGACCGCGGCGCTTTGGGAAACTGAGTCACATAACACTTGTGAGTCACGGCGCTCTTCCGCCAGCAAGGCCCATTTGATTCTCTCTCTCTCTCTTGTCCCTGCCAGATCTGACGCTTCCTTTAATTCTCTCTCACGCTCGCCTCTCTCTCTCTTTTCATCAGGTTTTCTCCAGCGCTCGTCTCCGTCGTCGCACCTATTAAAGACGCTCGGCAAATGGAATTCCTCAACATTGAGCTCAGTGCCGCTTTGATGTGACGGGAGGGGGAGGAAAGAGAGGGAGAAAAAGCCTCCAAATTGCGTGCTCGTTTTATCAAACGCGGCCTTGTATTTGCCACCGAACGGCTAAGACTCCTCAGAGTATTTCAATTAGTGCGGGAAACTGCAATTTTTTGTTTATTGGAGGCGGAGTCTGATCAAAACATTGTTCGCCGATGTCCACTGATTTTAAACATACAAGGAAACAGTCAAACCAAGGGCGGTCAATTACATTCTTATGTCTACGATATTTTGTGATTGTTCGTACAATTGATTTATTTTTTTCTATTTCTTCAAACACTTCAGACTAGACAGTTTCTTATGCGTGACATTTAAGAAATAAAGAGATGAAATAAGAAAATCATCTAGATCTACAGGGAAATAGTTAATAGATAACTACTGGGAAAAAAACTGAATCTAGCTGAGATTGATGGAGATTGAGAGGGCGGCCCATGCAGTGGGGACATCTGCCAGCCGTGTGACCTCTGCCATTTGTAACGATCAACTGTGGAAAACACGCAAACGAGAGGGCAAACACGGCCAAAATTCTCCTAAAAAAAAACACTTGGCAGGACGCGAAAGAGTGTGCGCGTGCGTGCCCGGCTTGCCAAGGTTGGCAGGGTCTTTGATTCGCTCTGACAGTCTTTGATGCCCTCCCAGTGCCCGATGCACCTTACACCCACACACACAAAGACGCACACACTCACATCCTCCTGCCCGAATCAGACGGAGCAGAACGGGGCTGACGTAACTCAGAGGAAAAGATGAGAGTGGGCCCTGGAATGTGGGATGAAACGCCGAGAAAAAAGAAACATTGTTGTCATTCACCGTTAGCGATCGGACGGAGATTTTTCCCTGGCACATTTCCCGCTGCGAGCCGCAAAACACCCGCCTGCTGAATGCAAAAGCAGTAGGAGAACGGAGATCTCCAGCAGGGAGAGACCGGCCTGTTAACGTTAGACAGGTATGGACACGTCTTTCCTGTTCTGTCTGCCTGCGTTCATTTCAACTAGCAGAGCCGCAGAACACCTCATATTATTTAAAAAAAGATGCTACAAGAAATTCTTCACAGCGATGCTATAGAAGTACCATTTTTGGTTCCCCAAAGAATCTTTTTTAGCTAAAGGTTTTTAGAAAACAAAGAGACGCAGAAATGATATACATTATATATACATTTTGCAATGCATATTTTATGATACTATGACTTTATTGCTAACCCTAAGTATCGTCATACTAACCCCAACACTTACCATCTGAATGTCCAATGTCAACCCTGTTACTATTGAAGAAAACCAAACATGTGGCCAGCACTAATATCCTAATATCCACCTGAATGTCGAATGTTGAAAATATCTTTAACAAACTTACTGATACTCTGACCATAGACTATTACAACTAAGCACATTCAATTTCTGTAAATGTAATGATATCAAATAAAATTTCTGCCTTAATTTAATTTCAAAACCTTAGACTAAACAAAAAAATCGAAATGCTGCTGGAGCAATAAGCTGAAAAAAGCTTGAGACACTTAAATTATTATCTAGAAATGAAAAAAAAAAAACCTTGACATAGCAAAACATTAAATACACAATAAAACAACAAAAGCACATATCAAAATTACCAAAATTTGAACCTAAAATGATGATAAATAAAACCTAATTCAAAATATTAATAAAACTGAAAAAACAAGACAGTAATAACTCCAACAACAAAAAAACTTCAGGCCATTTACTGTAACAAGGTCAACCACGTCGAGCCATCTGAAAACATGTTGATGTAAAACAGAACACATCAGAACATTCAGACTTCCACTGAAACACTTTTTCTGACAATCTTGACATGCTGGGGTATTCTTGTCATAAATTATGAAGAGAAACTCTGTTATTTAAAAATGCTGTTTTTATTTAGCTAAATTATTAATATAGTCATATCTTCTTCAGGGACTGCAGCTGATTTTCGACAGGACTCTGTAACTCATATCTCAGAAGTTTGCACATGTGGTTTGACTAAAAACCAAACCCACCCCGTAAACAAGGTACTGTGACCCGACCAGACCGATGCTGTCAAATTTTAAGACTGCATGCAAAATCACTCAACTTGAGTTGACCCGGACAAATAGATTCTTAGGGGCTCTGCAACAAAGATATAGTTTGTGTGTGTATGCGGAAAACAGTTTCTTTTAAAGTAAACATTAAAAATGTATTAAACTAATAATTTACCTTGCGTCATAAAATATTAAACGATAAAGATCTTTTTGACTAACAGTGTTTTGGTGCGGGACATTTACCACACTGTATTAAGTTTGATTCCTGACCTCTTTTTCCACTAACTTTCTATCAATGTCTCTCATTTCCTTTCTGATCTCTCTTGTTTTCCTTCATCTTTCTCTCTCTTGTAGACAGCGCTTTGGGCAGTACCGAATATGACAGAACCCTATCAAGAACGGCTGAGAAAGAGAGTACGTGAGGGCAAGAGGGACCTGAACTTAAACACGCACACACACACTTTGTGCAATCTATGTGTGTGCTAAGTGGGTTAGGCTTCTAAATGACAGATCATTATCATGCTAATTAAAGCGTTTTGCAGTTAAGACTTGCACAGTATTTGTGTGTTTGTGTGTCTAATTAAGGCATGTTCATCAGCGCCCAACTCATTTACGCCGGGCTGGAGCGACACACTGATTCCAGCACACGGACAATAATGAAGCTGCTAATTATTATAGCGCTTTAACATATTTAACCTTAACACAACTGGACCAACACAACCGAAATAGCAACACCACAGGAACACAACCCAAAACAGCTACACCAAATGAATACAACCCGACATAGTTAAACTTTATGAACACAACCAAACACAGCTAAACTGTGTGAACAGTCTAACACAAGCTAAACTGTCTGGACACAACCTTGCACAGCTAAACTACACAAACAAACCCAACACAGCTAAACCCCATGAGCATAGTCTGACAAACTTCAACCAACCCAACCATATCAACAGAACCCAACACTGATAAACCAGACAAACACAACCCGACACAGCTAAACTGAACAGCCTAAAACAGCTAAACCCTATGAACACAACCCAACACAGAACTCAACCCTATGAACGCAGACCACTACAGCTCTACAGTACCACAAATAACTAACTAAAAAAATAACCCAAACACAAATAACTAACTAAAGCAAATAAACACAACAAAAATGGGGTGTATGAACACAACCCAACAAAGGTAAACCACATGAACACAACCCAACTTGGCTAAACAGTATGAACAGCCCAACACAAGTAAATTGCAAGAACACAACCTAACACAGCTAAATCATGTGAACACAAACCAACACAGTTAAACCACCTGAACTCAACTCAATCATGTGAACACAGTCCAACGCGGACATAAACACTAACAACTAATTAAAACAAATAAACACAACACAGGTGAACTGTATGAACACAAGGCAACACAGCTACGCCACATGAACATTACCTAACACAGCTAAATCACATGAACACAAGCCAACACAGCTAAACCATCTAAATTCAACTCAACCCTATGAACACAGTCTGATGTATCTAAAACAAACTACAAGCAACACAAATAACAAACTAAAACAAATAGCAAGCAAAAACACAAATGACTAACTAAAACAAAAACACAGCTGAACTGTATGAACCCAACCCAACACAGCTAAACCCCATTGACACAACCAGACACAGCTACTGTATGAACACAACTCAACTAATCTAAACCACACAAACTAACATACCGTATAAATCATATGATCACAACACAGCTAAACCCCATAAAAATAACCCAACACAGCTGAACTGTATGAACAGCCCAACACAGAAAAACAGTAGAACACAACCCGACACAAATAACTGTATATACACAACCAAACACAGGTAAACCACATAAACACAACCCAACCCTACACAACACCACCACCACACAGCTCAACCCAACACAACACATTGCAGCCTCGCAGATGTTGACCTCCGACCTCTCTTTAGGTCAGATAACAGTACCACTATTAAACTCCCTCGAGTCTCTGCAAAAAGAAAAAGGAGATAGCAAAGCACAATTTGTAGCCATTAGTTTGACAAAGATTCAGACATGATAATGATTGATGAATCGGATTATAATCAACTAATCGATTTTCTGATTTCAATTCATCTGATTTCAAATCAGACCCCCAAAACACCTGTATCTGTGGTAATGAGGGTGAAACTGATCTCAGACCAGCACCTTTAACCCGAGAGGCTTCGAGCGTGTGATCCCCGTTGACTCGGTAATGCTGTAGAGGACATGGTGTTAGCTCAGTTCAATGAAGCGCTTCCTCATGCTAATGCTAGCGGTTGGAGCGAGAGAGGTTTAATTAGCGACTTAGTATTGATCAGCACTGAGGGTACCTGTGCTGACAGTGCACAGTGTGAGTGTGTGAGCGAGTCAGTACAAGGAATGTAATTAAGAAATTCAGAAACCACGAGGGGGGAGGTCACTTGAAATCGGGATCCTTTGGCAGACTGTGTGTGTGTGTTTGTGTGTGTGTGTGTGTATACTGGTGTTCACTTTTCAGAGAAAATAGGCATTTATAATGAAGCATTTACATGAGCAAAGTAGCATATTTTGGTAGTCCAAAGTATACTGCGATAGTAATGAGTAATGATTGTTGGGTCAAAAAGAGATGAACCCAACCGTTGGGTTGTAAATTAACCTATGTTGGGTTGTTTTTATCCTATTTGTTGGGTCGAATATAAACATGTTCTGGGTTGTGCCTTTTTGACCAGTATTTTTAAGAGTGGTTCTCAGATTCCTGACATTAAAAGGTACTAAAATGTGTGTTTTTAATTATAAAATTGTATTATAATGGTATTTGCATACATAAACGTAAGAATGCCATATAAATGTTATTTTCTGTAAGTGTACCATCCTATACCATGGGTATTCACATGAAGCGTGTTTGGTTGGAGACGTTTATATGCTCCAAAAAGTGAGCTGAAAAGAAATCTCTCTCGGAGTCCTTTGAATTCAATAGCAGAGAGAGAGAGAGAGAGAGAGAGAGAGGAAACCATGGAAACCAGAGGTTTCAGATAAATAGCTGAAGTATGTCCCTATGCGTGTGTTCATGACCTGCACTCTGTCATGCCTGCTATCTATACTTGTGACAACGCCGTGTGTGTGTGCTGAACTTAAATTTATGGCAGTTACACAGGTTTTATGAGTGAATATAACCATGAACTGCAACCCACAATATGGCAAAATATCGACTAAATAAGAGAATTGACAATTTTGGTTTCCAAACATCTCTCTGCTTCCAATCAATCACCTCAAAACTAATAGACTGAGTTCGGCACAAACTCATTTCAAGTGAACCTATATTTAATTTAGTCAACCAGAACAGATCTGTGTCACAAGCACTGACGGCAGGAGGTGGAGCCACCGGAAGCGATCGCGCCGCCATCTTGGTATGCCTAACTGACAGAGAGCGCCATTGACTTACAGTCAAAATGACAATCTAAACTAACCCGTTCATAAGCTTATTAGAGGCGCAATAAGTTTTTAGTTCACAAGTGTGTTTAAATAATTGTTACTTCTGATGTTTTTCCGATGTTTATGTTTGGGCAGAATAGCGACGTATAGAAATCAATGTATCTAGGTCAGTGTGTTTTGTACACTGTTGTAATGGCACATGTGTAAATGTTTAGAAATAAAGCTTTGTGACTTAAAGAACATATCTAATAAGACCGGAAAAATAATTAAATAATTAACCATTTACATGCTTAAGATATTTGCATTGTAAGAATGTACCGTGAGATTTTAGATATAAACCGGGGACTTTAAGTTACTGTTTTATCATTTACATGTGATAACTCCCTATTAATTTAATAGAACGTTTGGGCACACCAACATGGCGGCGCGGTAGCGTCATGAGCAATCCAGTCATTTATCAGTGGTCACAACACGACTGATGAACCGAATATTGACATTGCGGTATGCTGTTTGTGTATCTGTGATTATTGCTAATGCAGCAAAACCCGCAGCGGGACGCCCGTCTCTCTGCTGTCTGTCTCCGGCTTAATTGTTGATCTTTAATTCGGTTAAATTCAGGACAAAGACCCTGCCGATCCATTCTGCTCTCTCGCTCCATCATTATTCTCAGCCTTTTTTCACGATCCTTTTGCGGCTTAATTGGTGGACGGCAACGCGGCTTAATGGAAGCAGACTGCTGAAAGCTTTTCAACGCTCACAATTCATCTCCCTCGCTCTATTTTTCTCGAACGCGCATTGGAAAGTTTTCTCACTGTCAAGCGGACACAAGTCGGTAGATTCTTACAGTACGCGAAACTCACGAACTTTCTCATAAAATCTGTCATGAAGATGTGAGGGTCCTGTTTGACATCAGAAACTCTTTGCTTTTAGAAAAGTATTCTGTTTCCGAGACCAAAAAAGTGATATATTATTTAAATTAGTATGGTGTTATTGGGTAAGTTGGGTTGAGGTACTAGCATTAAACATATTTTATCATAGTAATTTTACAGCAATAATCGAGACTGTACAAATTGCTGTACTACAGTCACACAAATCATCTATTGAGAATAAATGAGAAATAATGATAAAAACACATTACATGAATTTGGAGAGGAAATCCAGAGTGATAAAAATGTCCCATAAAAAATCATTAATTCAATATAATTCAATTAATTCGTTAATTCAATATCATATAAAATCGTCTTCATTTTCTTTATGCTTTCTTATTTTTATTTCAAAAGTGAAATGTGACCCACACATGTCCTTTACAGTTTATGTGAGGTTTGCCGTTCTGTTGTTTTTGTCACAAACACACACAAAAAACACACACACATACACTCACACACACACACACGCACACACAGTATAACAGATAGCCGTGCGCTTTATAAACGAAGGCCTCCTGCAGTCTCAGCTCTCCGCATAGACGCTGACAAATAGATGCCTTTCTTGAAAAGCTGCGCGGAACGTGTGTGTGCGTGTTTGCTGCAGTGAGGTGAAGAGTGGGAGGGATAGAAGAGAGAGAGAGAGAGAGAGAGAGAGAGCTGGAGTGGGTCGTAATAGGTGTAATTTGAGCGAGAGAGACAGAGACGAAATAAAGAGCGCAACGATTAGGAGAGGAAGACGGGGGTTATCCAGAGAATCAGAAATAGAAAAATGGCAGAACGCACAGCCGTCTGAAAGGTTTGGCAAGAACTGAATGTAATAAGAGAGAGAGAGAGAGAGAGAGAGAGAGAGAGAGAGAGAATTTAAAGGTGAAGTGAGTCACTGCCGACTCTAGAAGCACCAAACAAAAATCACAACTCTTTTCAAACAGGTTTCTTAAACGTTCCAGCGTGTCTGAGGGTCCTTCTGTTCACCGAGGTCTTACATTTGTTGCCAATCGACCAAAATGCTAAACAAGCAATGAAATTAAAAGTTTCTCTCAGATTTATTGTGGCATATTCACGCTTATAAAAATTAGGATTCTTATGTTCTGGAGTTCTTTGAATAGTGTGTAATTTTTTGGAGGATCCATTGACAGAAATGCAATATAATATACATAACTATGTCTTCAGAGGTGTATAAAGACCTTACATGATGAAGCGTTACGTTTTTAATACCTTAGAACGAGCTATTTCTATCTACATACACCGCGGGTCCCCTTACATGGAAATGTTGTTTCTACAGTAGCCCTAAACGGACAAACTGCTCTACAGAGCGCGTTTCGTAAATACGTCATCTCCTTCAGCAAAGAAGCGGAAATGTGTCTTAGTCCTGTGCCGTAGTGCTTCGAAAGCTTGCACTGGACCTTTAAACGTAGAAAATAATTTATCACACCAAAACAAACATTTTAGTCTTTTTACAGTAACATGAACTTGTCCAACTGTCCTTGACGACGTGACAAAGCTTGCATGGCCATACAATGTCAATGTGTGTGTGTGTGTGTGTGGCTGGTGAGGTTGAACCTCCCAATGTGAGGTATTAACCTGATAACATGTCTGGACCATCCCCACGGCAACAGAAGCGGCTGTCCCTTTTCCATCTCTGGCATGCTGACCTTTACAATGACCTACCCGAGAGAGAGAGCGAGAGAGCGAGAGAGAGAGATAAATACACACCTGCCCATAGTTATAGTCCTGCATCTGCAGCCTTCAAAGCTATAGTGATGCACAGGTGTGTGTGTGTTAGTGTGGCACCTGCATTCATGTGTACATGAAAGGAATTTGATTGTAGATTTACATCAAACAGGCCTGTCTGAGCTGACCACACACACACACACACACACACACACACTAACACACACCTCTCTTTACTCCATTTGTGTGTTCAGGGTTAAAGCTTATTAAGATGTTCGATGTGTGTGTGTGTGCGTTTGGTATGTGTGTGGGTAGTGAAATATCTCCTAACTCTTGTGAAAACGGTTGCAACAGGGCTAATCTCAGACGGCACACCCACGGCCCGTTCAGCCTGATGCATATCGCACGCAAAAGCGGCAAGAGATTTCTCAAAGCGCCGCGGTCAATTCTGATTGGCTGGCTTTTCGCGATTTCCGTGAGTCAAGACGCGCGGGTTTCTATCAGTCCGCTGGAAGCCAAATTGCGATCACGGGCTGCTAATGAGCACATCTGAAGATCAACCGGTCGCTGTTGCCAAAGTTTCGTCAAAGTTTGCATCAGCAAATCTTTGGAAGGTATTCAAAGGTTTGTTTTGAGTCAATGAGCACAATTTACACCTGCTAATAACAATTCTTACAGAAAAATCACACTGGTTACCTGTAACTTTTATAGTTAAAAATGTGCGATTCAAAACGGTTCGCTTACGATAATAATTTATAATATGAGCTGTTAAGTACAATTTTGCGCAAAGATGTAAAAAAAAAAAAATGTAACCTGCAATTTTATGTTTTAAACAGAGGGCGATAGAGAGGCAAAAGTTCAGATTTAAGTTTTAATAAAGTAGCTTTAGGAATTGAAAATTGAAAAAAAAACGTATTTTGTTCAAAGCTCATTCTATAACTGAAGTAGTAGGGATGTAACAATATATACGATATGATAATACCTCTGTATAAAGTCCACGGTACGATATTTATTGCAATATTACAAATGATGACCTGGAAACGTGCCATAAGCATCCTATTGTCTTTATCCTCTAATCATAACTGTTGGTTAGAGGTATGAGTTATAGTATGAGATGGGTCAAATGACCTAAAAATTCCTTTTACATTTGCTATTGCGATAACACTATATCGATAATATTGTTACATCCCTATAAAGTAGCATGATTTTTTTCTACTATGGAAGTACTATATATAAAACCACCCTTGTCCAATTTTGTCGATTTACACAAATTTGAACATTTTGGTCACCCCATTTAGGCTGATAGATGGTATGACATCACCCACATAAAAAACAGCTGCCGGGGGCGTTACCAAGTTGACAGTCGAGTGACTTGCCAAAAGGGATTTTATTGATTTCACACCCTCAAAACGCACCTTATCTGTCATTTAAGCGCTTCGGCTGGTACGAGAAGGCCAGAACCCCCCTAAACCAATGCTACGCAGGAAGCAGCGAGCGATTATTCCCGGCTGCCTCATTTCCAAGTCCGATTTCTCAGAATGGAGCATTTGAGCGACGCCAAGCGAAAGGTCCGCCGCCACCCCCCCTCCTCTCTGCCGCAGGAAGTCGGGTGTGTAGAGAGCATCCTGCAGTCGATAGGGTTATCGATCCCACTCGGGTTTGGTAAAGTGACAGATAAAGCTACGAGTGGAATGACAGGGCGAGAAAAATCATTTAACCCCGCGGGGGGAGAAGAAGCGGCGCGGTTAATGACGGCGTACGCCGAGGGTTTATCTTCACGGTAAGATAGCGGGTGCGCAAACACGGCCGTCGTGCGGAGGAGAGGGGGAAGAAAAGAGAGATAAGGGGAGAGAGAGATAGACAGAGAGACGTGCCTCATTTTCTAAGAAGTGATTTAAATAATGAGCGAGTGTAATTTTCTCTCTCTCCTTCTCCCTCGTCCGCGGTGGCGGCTCTCTAATTGCTCGGGCTGAATGTAGAGCGAGCGCGCAGCCTGTGATCTGAAGCTCCTGCTCTCACGTAATCACACGCGCTTTACTCCGTCCTTCCTTTTAGCTCCTTTATGTTTTCGTTTCTCTTTTTTCTCATTTTTTTTCTCGCAGTCTCCAGGCGTTTTCCATGAATAGAATAGAATAACGGGCCTGAAACTTTTCGCTTCATTATTAACAACCGAGCAGAAAATCTTGACTCAACTTCAGGAGGTCAAAAAAAAAACTATATGAGCCGATTTTTAAAAGGTTTGCGATTTTTTTCAACCCTGTTACCAAAATACTGGAAGTGTCTAAATACTTAAAATTAACATTACCTAGATTTTCCAGTAACACCATATATAGCTTTTTACCGTCCAATCAAATCCTACATAAATAGAATATTATTGACATAACAACAATATTCACATCTGAATATTCTATTGGGACTATTTAGATTCGCATTCAGTTTCACAGTTTTAGTTTTTCCACCTGAAAAGAAAGACATACATGAAGTAAAGAAAAAACTAATAAAAGCATTTTCAAAAATATGATACTCACCAAATAATAATGTCCACTGGAACCCATATTTTTGCTAGTAACTTTAAAAAGTCCACACGGTAAATGTATCTCATGTTGTTGGGAAGCACAATCCAGTGTTCAAGCACTTTAAAATGATCTGCAACATAAGAAAAGAGAAAGCAGTAAATGTTTGCATTCATCTCGAGTCAGTAAAAAGCCAAACCAGACGCTCAAACTACTTAAGACGTCATTGTATGGATGAGTGTGTGTGCGTGCGTGTGTCCGGGGCACGAGTGCGACTCCTGAGTGGCAAATACAATAATTGTATGTTACGCTGGCGCAAAGCAATCAGACATGAATGAAGAAATTAATTGGCCGATCTCTGGAGTTTAAAACACTCCCTCCATCCCCGACACACACACACACATACGCTCTAATAAGCCATGGCTGACAGCCCCTCCTGTGAACATTAGCGGGCAGAGGATCAGAGAGGGGCATTATGGGAGATGAAAGAGGTGCAGAGGATGCTGCAGAGGTTGCCGGGGTGTATTACGCCCTGCGAACCTGCCAGGCTGGAGCGGAAAGAAACACACACGCACGCACACGCATGTTAGCGAAGCTATCTTTATGAGGACATACATTGACGCAATGCAATCTCTAGCCCGTTACCCTAACCATCAGAACTACATGCCTGACCCTAACCCTTACCCTAAACCTAATTATAACCTAAACCCTAAAACCAAGTCTTCACCCTCAAATAGGCCTTTAAAGGGGTCTCTGGAAGTGAGGACCGGCCAAAATGTCCTCACTTTACTCTCCTTGTCCTCACACCGCTGGTCTACAACTCAAACCGGTCCTCACAAATATAGATGTACAAGTACACACACAGGATGCACATAGCAACATTTAAGAAAATGTTAGATATGCTAACCTTAACTTAATTTATTTACAGTTTCTGCTAAATAAATAATATAATGTAATGTAAAAAAATGAAATATGTAATGTTAAACATTTGGCTTATAAGAAACGCAACTATTTAAGAACTTTTATGTTTGTAGACATAAATAATTCGAACAGAACAGCTACGCACATGCAACCATGTATACAGTTTTGTTTTTGCGCTGACGTTAACAAACTATGATCAACTATATATACGTTTATTGTTGTATTTGTGGTTTGCGAATCCTGTTAATGATAACAGCCCCTCCTGTGTTAAGTAGCGAATAAAAAGCGTAAATGTGAAAATGTAACCATACAAAAGATTTAATAAAAAATTTAGACAGGACCACCACACGTCAATAATTGTGTTACGCGTTCTCATATACAGGGTTTGCTAACTACAAATAAACATACTAACAATAAATATACATATAGTTGACCACAGTTTACTATATGTTACCATCAACGTAACAGAAACTTATAAGTAGTGAATAAAAATAGTTTGAAATGTTCTGTTTATGCATTAAACGTAAACAGGATTTGCTAACTACAAATAGATGTATGACTAACAAAAGTACATATACAGTAGTTGATTATAGTTTGTTACCGTCAGCTTAACCAAAAACTTGCAAATGCAAAAAAGCGTAAATGTAAAAATCTAACTATATGTGGGCTTTTATATTTGTCATACAAATAAATAAATAAATAAAACACCTTCACGCACTTTTAGATACTATAATAATTTCCAATATGCACTACCTAATAGGCCGGTCCAAGCATTCAAGCACCCGAGTGACAAGATGATGACTCATATTCAATTTTCCCTCTAATTGCCCCCACAGCTGCCCCACCCCCCTCAGCCTCCATGGCACTACTGTTGCCATAACAGGCTGTTTAATAAACGCACCTTTTCCCCAGGGGTTGCGCGTGCGTGTGTGGTTCTCAGAGGCGGTATTTAGAGGTGACAGGTCATGCAAACGGTTTGTGTTTCTTGAGACGCGGGGCTTGTCTTTGACGCATGGCTCACTCATGCATGCATAACGCACGCGCGCGCACGCACGTAGCAGCGTGAAGTGGGAATGACACTTTGTGACTTTAAACGCAGATCTGAGACCAGGTGTTCCGTGCTCTACGCTTTTATGATTCCCCGCTTTCATCCTAGATGGAAGAAGAGATAGACGGTGGGGGGTGTACGTGGGGAGGCAGATGGACAGGAACGGCGCATCCGCGCGTCAGCGGCGGATCGCATTGTCTGCGCGCTGAAATTACCGGCACTGCCTATCTCAAAAACATCCCAGCGGGAAACGGCTCTCGGCACAGCCTGCGAGCGAAACACAGAGAAAGTAGCAAAGATATGAAAAGCAGTTCCGTTCCCTGAAAGAACATTCTGAAAAGAGCATTTGCGTGACTTCATTAGTTTCTGGCGCAACAAGAAGGAACGGTGCGCATTTGTTTACGAGCGAGAGACCTTTTCAGATGTTTAGCTAGCGTGCGCGAACGCGGAATCTCAATTAGCGAGAGGGTCTCTGGCTCCGAACGAGACATCAGGCCTCACGCACGTGCTGAATCGATCAATTAATTAGCCGGCGGTGCGGCGATCCGCATGAGGTCTTCAATCAAATGCACGCGCACACACGCTCGCAAGAAACGGCGTGGTGGGACGAAGCGGCAATCTCTCTCTCTCCTCTCTGTGCAGCACAAGGGCCCCCCGGACGGCATATTATTCATCCGACAGACAAGCGAGCGGGAGAGCGCAATAAAAGCACGTCTTCACAGGCGCGCGCTGACTCAGGAGCTGCATATATCAAAATAAGAGGAAAAAAGCGGAATTATCCGGTGTGCTGCCGAGAACGTGGAAGGAATACAAATACCACACACGCACGCACACACGCTCAATCTTCGACACGCTGCTTTTGCGTCTGAAGCCTCTCTCTCTCGCGCACTCTCGACTTCCTTGTAGACTGGGAGCAATTTCCTGCCCTGATTGGTCAGATTACATGCATTAGACAACTGAAGTATTTAAATCGCAATAAAATAACAGGAAGAGTGCCGAGACGTGGGAAGATCAGCACACGCTGTCTCTCGCTCGGCTGCGGTCTTGCGCTTTCGGTGCCACACACACATGCACGCGGTGGAAAATTAATTCAGGCACTGAAGGGGAGCGCTGTCTGTGAATACTAATGCCAGCGTGCTGAAAGACCCCGGCAGCGCATCGCGCGCACATGCACTCACACAACTCCAGCGCTGTGTATGCGTTAGACAGGTGAAGTGTGTGTGTGTGTTTTGAGGAAAGTGTGTAAGATATTTAAAGCATGCGTGTGTGTTTTAGTCAATGTGAGTCTTTGAATGACAGGTGAAGTGTGTGTGTGTGTGTGTGTGTTATATAGGCAAAGTGTGCAAGACATTTGAAATGTGTGTGTGTGTGAATTTGTTAGTTGTATAAAATATTAAAAGTGTGTGTGTGTTTGTTACATTTATCGCACGCGTGTGTGTTTGGAAGATAAAAGTGTGAGTGTGTGCGGTCATTAGACAGGTGTATGCATGTGATTGTCAGGTTAAGTGACGTGTTTCCTGCATGTCTGTGTGTGAATTGTGTACGTCTTCATATGTTTGTGTTAAACGTGTATATGAGTCAGACTTTGTGTGTGTGTGTGTGTTTGCTCTTAACTGCTCTTTAATACCCCTCAGTCTCGCGCTCTTTAACAAGCCTCTAACGATCCGCACGTCATTATAGCTCCGCTGTTCCGCTCCCATTAATGTTTACCGGCCACACACACACACACACACACACACACACACACACGGCTCATCTGCATGGTAAAGGTCACCCGGCTGCCGATGTAATTGGCCTCTGTCGCTCGGAGCTACGCGACGAAACAAACGCATGTCAGATGCGCGGGAGTCGCCCGTCTTTCTGCTGTTTGTTTCCGCTGCCGTCGGGTTGTTGAGTGTATCTGTAAACACAAAACAGTAGCGAGTGAATTATGGATGCAATCTGAACTGTAAATAATTTAGATCATAAAATGATTTTTGTCGTCTGTGTAGTGGGTGTGGATTCTGATTTTTGCGTGCGGTCTGGTCAGGTGTGTATAAAAAAACGGCTCTAAAAACATCGATGATAAATATTCAGGTGCAACTTCTCAATGTTATTCATGACCGCAACCAATAATTTAAAATACCAAAGAAAAAAGCTTGGTAACTTTTGCCTCTCTATCGCCATCTCTGTTTGAAAGATATAATTGCAGATTGCTGTACGTATCTTTTTATGCGCTTAATCCCAAATTTTACCCAAAAGCTCAATTTATAAATCATTATCATACGCTTACTGTTGTGAACAGAGTAAGGTAAGTGTATTTTTTGCTAAAAACAAGTTAAGGATTGCAGCTTTAATACAGAATATCGTTTTAACAGAGAAAACTATATTAACACAAGAATATCTTTGAACTAAAACCTAATTTATTTTGTGGCGCTGTTACACAGACAAGGATTCATAACACAACGCTGTTGTTAATTACTCAAATTGGCATTTAATAGTAATTGCTCAAATACTGTAATGAAATAAATGGGCAGATAAATATTCAATGACACACAGATGCAATGATTGTATCTTGTACTCTGTGTGTGACAACGCATAGGCAGTTCAGATGGGTTACGTGCTATATCTCTCTTATCTACAGAGAGACCACATTTCCACCAGTAAATCGTAGTTATTAAGAGTCAGTTACATATCATCCACGAGACCGGACAAACGCCAGAAAGGCCTCAAGCAATCGCAGTGGAGAATCTTGATCTCATGTTATGAATCCGCAGCAATGACTCTGATTTGAAACCTGAGTCGGTGAGTCATTTTGAACTGGGGGATTTTCATTTTAATTAATGATGAGTCATAATATTCACAGTAATTGATAAACATATTCTGCTCAAATTAAAGCTGTCATCCTCAATTTTTACCACCTTGAATTTTGTTTTAAAAAACAAAGTTGTGTTCGTCTAACTTTTCGAGGACTTTTTAAAAGTTGGATCTTGGAAAAGTTGTGTGTGTATATTAGCATACGAAGGGTATAAACACAAACACATACATGCACACACAAACACACACACACACACACACACACACACACACACACACACACACACACACACACACACAGAGGAAGTAGGCCATTGTTGTGCTGTGACTCGAGGGAAAATCTCCCTCTACACCTGAAGGTAAACTCTCTCTCCCCTCACTCTCTCATCTTCATCTCCTCCCCTTCAAACCATCCTACCTGTCCACAACCTACCTTCCTCCTCCTCCATCTCTCTTTATCTCAGATTCTTCCTGAAAATCTGCCCCATCACACGTCCTCCGTGCTCTAGATCCATCTTGTACTTGAGACAGTCTTTCATTTCGCTAACTGCATCTTTACCCCTCCTCTCTCCTTGATACGAGGCCGACAGGGTAAGCGTGACGTGCATTGGCAGCGTTCGCTGGCTGCCTCGCGCACACAGACATGCGTTGAGCGTGACGTGCGCTGGCAGTATTTGCAAGCTGCCACGCCGCTTATCGGAGCTGTCAATCACGGGCTGGTGACAGTGCCTGGCAGGCAGCGCCACGGGGAGCCCGGCACGCAAACACACACGAGCGCTTGTTCCCGGCTGATCAGCGCTGGATGTTCCCTGCTGACACACACACATACACGTATATGTTTCACATGCACTACATCGTACATACGATTCGTGTACGCATAACGAAATTGGCTTTTTAACAAAACTACACATAAACATATGTTTAGTTTAAATACGCATATATAGACAAAGATGCTAAGTTAAAAAGTAAAAAATAAATATAGGTTAAAAATAGCTTTTAAGTGAAAATTGCTTACGCTCACATATTTAAAAGACGCTTAAATAGAAATGAACTTGGAAATGAAGAGACATGACTGCCAACTTGTTATAGGAACCGACAATAAACATACTATTTATAATAAATACTAAATATACTAAATACTATATAAACTAAATTTAAAGTATTTCTTTCAAAGTTGCATAATAGTACTTTTTGTCTTAGTGTGTTAGTTCAGCCTGATCTCACTAGAATTCAAAACTATTTTACGAAATGGCTAATTTGTATAAATTCGTGCGAATCGTACAAAACGTATGATTGTTAGAAAAAAGCAATGCTGAAGCCCCGCCCCTAAACCTCACTGGCGCTAGAGTAGCTTGTACAAATTAGGTAATGTACCTTGTAACATATTTACAAATTATTGCGAGACAGTGTTGGTTAGTTTTGTTATGACTGCTAAACATAACAAACAGACACAAAAATATTGTGTGGTGCTGCACGTTACACCAGAGAAAACTTTGAGTAAACGCATGTATCTAAATGTTCAAGTCTTGGTCGCTCCGCTTAACTTGAGACACTTATTTATATGAAAACGTCTCAGGCGGGTCTTTCTGGTATCTCTTATGTTTTAACTAAATGGGTTTAAAGCGGACGGCAGACTTTGTTTTGACAGTTTCGCTGTCAAACTTCAGTTCTGGAAAAAAGGTATTGAAACCACAGACCTGTGAAACTAACCAGGTCGGCCTGTTTTCTGTGGGTATGCACATGCATGCACAGACGACTTTAAGCATCCTTTTCTGTTTTCTCACCTGAGAACATAAGTTAAAGTTATTTTACTACGGTACACATTTTAAACCGAAAACTATTTATTTGATAAACCTGTGAAAGTAAATTCTGCATTGGCCTTTTAATCTTGATGGTTTCCAACCAGGAACAAGTAAAGTGAGAGCAGGGGATGGGATGGGAGACTATTTATCAAATAAATGTAAAACTAAACTAATTCGCTCTCAATTTAATCAACAAAATCTATTCGCACTTCAAACCGAAAGCATTCAGCATTTGAGTTTTCCTCTGAAGAGCCACTTGTTTCTCAAACCAACATAAGACAAAACATGTCACAAGTCTTGATTTAATCCACTAGAAGCCACAAGACACAAACACATTTTTAATCCTAAACATTCCTGACATTTCACTAAAAAAGAGTGGAAAACTGTTCTGGAACAATTTTCACAGTATCGTTGATTTGCCGCAGTTCAAACTTGCCTGCAGTTCCTCGCTGATCTTTTCATCCCTCACCGTCCATCATTTCTCGGACCTCATCAATCCTTCCTGTCTTTTCCCTCTGATGGAAATCTCCGTCGATGAGACACGGATTCCATGGAGGTTTTTTTCCTCCAGCCGCTGCTAGTGTTTCCCAGGCCAACACACACACACCACACACACAGCGGAGCTTCCTCTCCCCAACCCACAGTCGCCTACGTTCTGCCAGCAGACCTGCCGTGTCCATGATGTCATTATTTCCCCCAGCGCGCGGCCGTATGTTCGCGAGCGTGTGGCTGTTTATCGGAAAATTCCTGTCTGGGGCTTTCACGAAGCGTCTGAGTTGACCGTGGTCTCGACGCACGTGCACGTGTGTGTCATTTAAGATTCTTATTCTATCGTTGGTGGGCAAACAAGTTCTAGGCAAACATGAGAATTTCGCTAAATTCTAAGTTTCAGGAGAGTTTTAAATTGTTATTCTGCCGAGTTGGATATCATTGCCTTGCTATACATTTGTATTTTGTTGAAGTGTGTATACATCTGTGTGCTTTGTCATTTCCATTAAACATGTTAATGAGACATGACACATTTTTAGCCAAACACATTTAAAAAGAAAATGGACTGTTGTTTATCCTCCCCACAAACCAAAACCGGCTCTATGTTTACAAAAACGTCTAACAGCACAGGGTTCGACTGAAATCGAATATTCCGCCGAGATTTCCGCAAGCGTTTTGGATTGAAATTCTGCGCCGAAATCTCTGCCAGCATCCGTCGCCTCGCCGTTCTGTTGTATCTGAGTCAAGCCGCAATTGTTCAGGACGTTCCAAGCTGCTATGTGTGTGTGTGTGTGTGCTGTCATCTGGTGAGTAATAGCAGTACTGGGTCTCTAAATCTCAACGGACCGCTGCACTGTGGAACAGCGTAGCGGGCGGCCACCAGAGACGGGGTCTGAACACACGCACACACGCGCTGAATATTAATGCATGTGTGTGTGTGTGTGTGCGCTCTGGAGAGCGTCAGCCCCCCGTGGCTTTGACTGGCAGGCGAGAGTGTTGCGAGCGTTTAGCCCCGCTGGATTCATGCGTGTCGGCCGGTGACTATGCGGGCAGGGTCAATTAGAGGGTCAACGCGTCCCAAAGGGCGGCCACACCCACATGTGCAAACACACACACGGCTTAACACATTTACACACTTTTTCCACTCTCTTGAGCCAGAGAAACGTACATCTACTCTCTCTCTCTCTCTCTCTCCAATCTCATTCTATTCTCCCACATTCGTGTGCAGATTCATAATGAATAATGCATTTTCTAATCAGCAGTGGAAAGCTGTGTGTGTGTGCGCGCGCTCATATAAAAGACACCATCTCGTGCCTCTCACAGAGCAGATTTACGGGACGTTTAGGGAGGATCTCAACCGGTTTCGGAATCGTATATCCTAAAAAACATTAGACTTCATTCAAATTACCGGCATAAAAAATAACTGCATGTAAAATAAAAAATATACAGTATATATATTGACCTTCTGCCATTTCTTGCGTCCATGACCCACTAGTTTAAGTACCGCTGGATAAAAGATGAAGTGCAAAAAATGCCGCACCTTATCTTAAAACAGGATTTTCTGTCATATGGTTTGTGTATCACAGTTCAATTCACCTTTGTCAGTGTGTGTCTGGTTGTGATTTTGATAGCAAAGGTTTGAAGATGTAATGCTTTCCATGACTTATTCTTCATAATCTCCGCTGTGTGCTCGGTGTCCTTTGAAAAATGTTGCTCTATTCGTTTTTTTTTTTTAGCTAGTTAGTGATTTATAGTTGATGGGCAGCGATTGCTTTCCCTATTCTCTCATCCGTCTCTCTACCTCTCGCTCGGTAACTGCCCGCAGCGGAAGAAAAGCGCGCAATTGAAATTTATTGCCTACATTTTGCCTCCTGCCCTGCTTTGTCTTGTCCTCCGATTCAATTCATTGTTCTGGCTAAACAGGCGGCTTTCTCACCAAAGACTTGCTCTTGCTCTCTTACACACACACATGCAGAATATCAATGCACAACAGATCACAGGGTTTGATTTTGGCCACTTGTTTGTGCGTGCGGCAAACGCACACACATGTACCCTAACCTCCTCCGTCTCTCAGCCCGCTCAAACACACCCTGTGACAGCTGTTGACTCCATTGTTTCCATATGTGCTGTGCTGAGGTGAACGCTTACATCCTGAGAGCTTTTTACAGCTACAAGCTCAAAACAGACACGACACAGAGTTTTGAAACATAGACATGACACAGAGAACTGCATTACTGACACAACATAAGTACTGCAACACTGACATGACGCAGAACTGCAATACTGACATGACACAGAAAACGGCAATACTCACATGACACAAAGAAAAAACACTCACATGACAAAGAGACCCAAAATATAAGACAAAGAGAAAAAAATACTCAGGTGACAACACAGAGAACAAAATACTTATGTGACACAAAGAATAAAAATATGCACATGACACAGAGAACAAAAGTACTCACACGACAAAGAGAACCGAAATACTCAAATGACAAAAAGAACCAAAATACTCACATGACACAGAGAACAAAAATACTCACATGGCACAGAGACCAAAAATACTCACAAGAAGCAGAGAACAAAAAAAACTCACATGACACAGAAACAAAATGCTCACACGAAAAAGAGAACCAAAATACAAGACACAAAGAAAAAATACTCAGATGACAACACAGAGAACAAAAATACTGATGTGACACAAAGAACAAAAATATGCACGACACAGAGAACAAAAATACTCAAAATGACACAAAGAACCAAAATACTCCCAAGACAGAGAACAAAAATACTCACACGACAAAGAGAACCAAAGACACAGAGAACCAAAGTACTCAGATGACAACACAGAGAACAAAAATACTGATGTGATACAAAGAACCAAAATACTCACAAGAGACGGAGACCAAAAACACTTACAAGACAGAACAAAAATACTCACACGACACAGAGAACTGCAAATTAGATGAAGAACTGAATTTCATCAGATAAAACACAGCTTTAGCTCAATGAATACTGTACAAAAAATGAATATAAAGCAAAAAAAAGATCAATCTAAGACTGAAAAAGAAAAATATATAGAACCTATGTAGAAATTATATATAATGTCAAAGAAAGTGAAAAATAGAGACTGAGGAATGTATACATGAATTAATATCACATTTTGTGCGCAATAGCACAGAGAAAATGACAGCACAGGAAACTTTCAACACAGGGAAACAGATGCCGAGAAACGCACAAGCACAGAACAGAGACAAATAAACAACCAAGCTAGGCTTGGCACAGGAAAAAAAACGTCTCAGCGCGGCCGTGTGGAATCTCTGTGCAGCGCAGTCTCCCATCGGTAGCGACGATCTAGATAAGAGCCCAGCGGGAGCGCAGCGCCCTGCGCTGTGCTAAAACAGCCTTTCTTAATCTCCCACCAGGCTGATTCCCTCCCCCCTCCGCGGCTTCCCTCCCTCGATCTCTCTGCACAAAGCTCGTCGCTCCTCTGTTCTCCCACCTCGCAGACACACACCCGCCCTGGCGCACACACTTTCTTATCTCCGCTCGCTCGCTGATGAAATCTCTCCCCCCTCCACCTCCCCGTCAGAGTTTTTTCCCCAGTCTTTCTCGAGCTCCAGTCATCCGCATAATGAGCCTAATTCATTACTTTGAAACACAATCATTTATCAGAAATGTATTACAGGGACGTCAAAGGTTCAAAATGAGAAATCCGCGGCTCTGTCTCTCACCGTCGTAATCCAATATTTTCCACCTCGCGTGTGCGCGCAGGTGTGTTTTACGAGGGCGTGTTGTATACTCTTGACCCCTTTTAGACCCCTTCTGTTGGGTTGCTCCATTTGGAGGGGTCTGAAATTTAGCGTCTCTCTAGCTCGCTTTCTCCTGACGGAATTAATTTTCCCTTCCTTTCTCCGCTGGAAACCGGAGGCAGAGTTAATGCTGCTCGGCTCTCAGGAAGGACACGCACACACACACACACACACGCACACACACACACACACACAAGGCAGTATACAAAATAATTGTCAGTCTAAAACACACACACAAACTGAAACAGATACACACAAACCTTATACACATACTACACACATACACAACGTTATGTCACACAAAACAATTGTCAGTCTCAAATACAGGACATACACATGTCGACACACACACAAACCTTATACACATTCTTCACATGTTCTTCGACACACAAACAGACAGACACGAACACACACATCCACAAACACACACTAACACAATAACTGTCAGTCACGCACACAGGACACAGACACACAAACAGACACACACACACACAAACAAATAGACACACAAACAGACAGATACAAACACACACATGCACAAACAGACAAACACACACACACACAAACAAATAGACACACAAACAGACAGGTTTGAACACACATGCACAAACAGACAAACACACACACGTACATACACAATAACTGTCAGTCACAGTCACATACACACACACACACACACACACACACACACACACACAACACTCACACTTTTTTCACATAGTATACCTTACACACACACTCATAAATTGTCCGTCTTGCACACTGGACACACACAAACAAATGGACACAGATACACATACAAACAAAATAACTGCCAGTCTCACACACAGGATACACAAACAGACAAAGATACATACACATGCACTCACCTTATACACATACTACACAGACAACCAAACACACACACACACACACACACACACACACACACACACACACGCACACAATAACTGTCAGTTTTGCACAAGGGACACACACAAAGAAACTGACAGATACATACACACTTCACACACAAAAGGACACAAACACACCATAAACAACGACTAAACATACACACAAAAACACAGACATACTCACACAATAACTGTCAGTCTTGCACATAGGACACACACACACACACATACACACACACACACACACCATAGTTCTTGATGAACAGTAATAATGATTATTGATCCGGCAAAGTGAACAATAAACATCCCTTCTGCCACACACATCGACTTACATTATGTAAATGAGGACATGCTGTGGCTTTGTTTTTACACACACATACTATAGATAAACACGTGCACATCATCAGAGCAGAAAAGTGTGTCCGTTCTGTTTTTTGTGTTTCGCTTGTGCGTTTTACGTGAGTTCTCACTCTCACTCATGTTTTCTCGCTCTTACTCATTTCCATCTCCTCACAGTCTTGCTATGAGTCAGCCCATCCTTCTGCGCCCGCACACACACACACCTGTGTAAAGAAGGGGAAAACCCTGTAATGCAGCGCTGCGGCTCAACAGCAGACCGTTAACACACATTATTTTCATATTGACTTCTTTTAACCACAAAGCAACTCAACAGATGAAGAACTTTGACAGTGTTCGGGAACGTTCCTTTGAAAAGCAATGACTGACACTCCTGATAAATGTAAATAATTTTACATTATTACTTATTTTAAAATAATTGAAAGATATTTGTATATATTTTTTCATTTATTAATAAAAATAATTCTTACCATTGACTGAGGTACTTTTTGTCCTCTCATCTTGTCATCTTTCACTCAACTTTTTCCAGTCTATGAAAAGAAATATCAGACTGACATGTGACCACACATCGCTGATCAGAGAAGTCAAATCCGAAACGCTATCACTTAATACGCACTAATAATTCACAAAAAAAGAAATGTATAGTTTGCAACAACAGTCAAACAGTTTTGCAGAAGTACTGACTGAATTTTAAAGGATTAAAAGCGCATCTATATCAAATCTTATTAAATTTGCATTTCGGAAAAAAACTAAAAAAGCGTATATATATATATAAATAAATAAAAATGTAAATAAATAGAATCATTATTAAATAAAATCATCAGTATCGATTTGAGATGATAAACTGGGGGCGGATTCACAAAACATTCTTAAGAAGAAAATTCTTCTTAACAACAAAAATTCTAATTTAAGAAAAAAGTTAGGAATGTTTTGCATTCACGAAAAAACTTCTTAAGACAGTTCTTACACTTATTTCTTGAGATTGATTTACAAAGCATATGTCATTTCATTCTTACAAATAAAATGAAGATGTTCTTAGGAAAATATTTGAGAACTTCTTAAGAAGGAACAATCTTATATTTTGTCTTAAAAACAGTTTCGTGAATCAGGCCCCTGAAATCCCAACATACACTTTTCTCCCTGAACATTATTTCTCACTCAGAAATACATAAATGCCATTTCCTGTTGATTTGAATAAACTTCTTTCAATGTAAATGCTCTAATTCTATCAAATTGCAAACTATAATTATAACTTCTTAACTTCATAAGTCAAAATGTTTCATCTGACTTTTTTTATCAAACCTGCATCAAGTAAAACGTGTCGTCTGATGAACTCGAAACCAACGCGTTCAAACAGAAAAGTAACATTTACGCGGCGATCCGCCTCTGCTTTTGTGCGCGTGTGTTTGTGGTCTGGTTGCTCGGGTGACCGTACTCTTTTCATCAGGGATGGATGGAAGATTAATAATGGATGTATAATGGATCTATAAATAGACGCAAGGCTTCGGTCCCTCGGACCAAACAGAAGACAGCGCAGGGTGACACACACACACACACACACACAGGGCTCTACCATTCACCTCGTCCTGGCCCTGGCTCTGTGTACACAGCCAATCTATTCATCTCTCTCGCTCTCTCCGCCGGCATTAATAAATGATCCTAGCCACACAGCGCACGCACACACACAGCCTTTAAATATTCATTGGCCGGGCGGTGCTGTTGGTCTTGGGCAGCTCTGGGCGGCAGTAAACGCAGACTCAGACTCTCACTGGCACATTAGTCATGCAAAAAGCTGTCGCGCACACACACATACACACACACACACATTGTCTGTTTCTGGAGTAATGCAGAGGTGTCTACCGGCCTGTGTGCTTATCCACACCTGACAGACAATGTCTTTCCATCACTTTTTGCATTGACCGGTGTGTCTCAACACGGTATCATTTCTTTCTCCTCTCTTTATCGCCTGTCTCGCTGCTATCTTATTTCATCTGTGTTACTTACCTCTATCTCATTTTTATCACCTTTGTGTTCCATCCCTTTTTCATATGTTTCCAATCTGTCTCATCCCTTTCTCATCTTTGTCTCACATCTTTCCCTCTTCTCTATACCTTGTCTTTGCCAGTCTGTCTGTCTGTTATCTCTGTCTCAACACGGTCTCGTTTTTTTCTCTTCACCATCTGTCTCTCTGCTTGCTCTTATTTGTGTCACCTTCATCTCATTTCTTCCCAGCGTTGTGTCTCATTTCTTTCTTCTTTCTGCCTCTCTTTTGTCTCAACCTCTTTTTCATCTCATTTCTTTCTCATTCCCTTACTATCTGTTTCTCTGTTTTCTCTTCACTTTCTCATCTCATCTGGCATGGTACCTTCATCTAATTTCTTTCCACCTTGTCGTCTCGTCTTTCGCTGCTTGTCTCAACTCAGTCTCATTTCTTTCTCATCTGTTTCTCACATATTTCTCTTCTCCTCGTAATGATTTTCTCATCCACCACTTGTCTATTTGCCAATCTCATTTCTTTCTCATTCCCTTACCATTTATCTCTCTATTTTCTCTTCGCTTTCTCATCTCACCTGTCTTAGTTCCTACATCTCATTTCTTTCCACCTTGCTGTCTCATCCCTTTCTCATCTTTGTCTCACATCTTTCTTCTCTATCCCTTGTCTTTGCCAGTCTTTCTGTCTATTATCTCTGTCTCAACACAGTCTTGTTTATTTCTCTTTACCATCTGTCTATCTGCTTGCTCTTATTTGTGTCACCTTAATCTCATTTCTTCCCAGCGTTGTGTCTCATTTCTTTCTGCCTCTCTTTTGTCTCAACCTAATTTTCATCTCATTTCTTTCTCATTCCCTTACCATCTGTTTCTCTGTTCTCTTTCTCATCTCATCTGGCATGGTACCTTCATCTAATTTCTTTCCATCTTGCTGTATCGTCTTTCACTGCTTGTTTCAACCCAGTCTCATTTCTTTCTCATCTGTGTCTCCCATATTTCTCTTCTCCCTGTAATGATTTTCTCATCCACAACTTGTCTATTTGATAATCTATTTTCTTTCTCATTCCCTTACCATTTGACTCTCTATTTTCTCTTGTCTTTCTCATCTCACCTGTCTTAGTTCCGCAATCTCATTTCTTTCCACCTTGCTGTCTCATGTGTCGCTGTTTGTCTCAACCCTGTCTCGTTTTTTTCTCATATGCATCTCACAACATCCTTTTCTCCCCTAATGATTTTCTTATTCATCACTTGTCTATTTGCCATATCTCATTTCTTTCTCGTTCAGTTTCTCTGTTTTCTTTTCTCTTTCTCATATCATCTGCGTAGTACCTCCATCTCATTTCTTTCCACCTCGTTGTCTTATTTTATCTCTGCTTGTCTAAACTTTCATTTTTTCTCATCTGTCTCTCACGTCTCTTCTTAATCACTTTCTCCTGTGAAATGTTTGTTTGCCATTTTGTCTTTTATCTCCGTCTCAACACAGTATCGTTTCTTTCTCATCCAACCTCCAACCTCTTTCTCCTCCATCACTTGGTCCTTTTGCCAGTGTGTCTCTCTTTCATCTCAACAGTCTTGTTTCTTTACTATCTTCGCTTTCTCTCCTCATCTGTCTTACCTCCACCTAATTTCTTTCCAACCTTGTGTCCCATCACTGTCTCATTTGTGTCTCACGTCTTTCTCTTGTCTGCCTAATCACTTTCTCCTCCATCTAATTATTCCATCATTACCTCTTCATTGCTTTCTCCTATCTGTCTTGTGTTCTCCTTCACTCTTTATCTCTCTCGCCATTCCTCCTTGATACAACTCATAATGAGCAAATAAAAGACACGCAAACACAGGACAAGGCAGAAATCGCAAAAAAAAAGAAACAGCTATGTATGTCCTGCTCAAGAGAGAAAGAGAGATTATGTAAAAGGTTAAAACAGAGAGTGAAGTACAGAGCCGAACACTATAGTCAAAATAGACAAAGTGTGTGTGTTCCAGGAAACAGGATGTCTCTTTGTGCGAGCAGCTGTGTTAAAGCGCTGTGAAACTCTACGACGACACAGGCCGCTCTCTTTGTAACATAGCACCAGCGCATGTGTGCGCTAGTGTGTGTGTGTGTCTATGGGAGAGAAAGAGGCTCAATGCTGCTCGGACATCTCAAACTAACAGACTCGCTGCACGTTTTCTGCTATGAAAGAGCCAGAGGCCGCAAGAGAAAACAGACGAGACACAGCAGCGTAGCTTGGGAATAATTTATGCACGGCTCCGATCACACACAGATGTTCTGTGAGAGAGAGAGCAAAGCCTGCGCCGTTCGGAAAATCTGCAGCGATCAGCCTGGAATAAAATTGCTGGTGCATGTGCGCTCCTACCGCAAGCGTGACCCTGCCCTGACCTCGACGTCTTGGATCAAAGAGGATTATTAGGACAGCGAGCAGCGCGCCAGGAGTCTGACTAGAGGACGGCACTGAAAAAACACAGTTGGAAGACTTCCCCGAAATACATACGTATAAACAAAATCCACATTATCTGCTCACATTCCTCCGAAGAGCATCAAAGACGTTGAAAAATAAGACAGATAGTTCAAGCTCCTAAATATCTTTGGATGAGTCACTTTTGAGGACATTGTTAAACAGACGATATTTAAATAACAACAAATCAATTAGATAACAATGCCCAGATTTTCATCAATCTACACAAATAACAGTGGAGCAATAGCTTATGGTGATCATAATAGTATTTACTGAACATTGTTGTCTTTTATTTATATTTCGTAAAACCAATAAGCCACAAGATATAGCGTGTGACAGTCATTTTACCCAATTTATAAGCATTCTTCGGCTTTCCAATTCTACACAGATGGACGAAGGATACCGCTAATTGCGAGGATTTAGAAAGTGGCATTAGAAATTATAAACAATATACAAATCTGAAAAAGACTAGTCCCGTGCAAATCATTCTAAATTGTAGTAAAGTCGTCTATAATGTGAACGTACGACGTAACAAAACTGATGTGATCAAATCAATAAGGTCACCTACAAGCAACACAAATCTAGAACACTCTTATTTTAGCCATCTACACAGCAAGCAAACGCATGTCATCCCAAAACTAGGACGTTCCCATTATAGTCAACAAAGCTGTCTGCTCTACGAGCGGGCGACGCTACGCAACAAATCTAGACCGCTCCGTTTATAATCAACAAGGCGACAGAATCGCAGTGCTTGCGGTGTAGATGTTTTCACAGATTAAAGCAGGAGGGTTCTAGATTTTGTCACACCGTGGCGCTTTCTCGCATCGTAGACAGCGTGCCGGAGCTGAGATCTGCTGCACGTTTGTGTGTGTGTGTAGCTTGGTACGAAGATAAGCAGCAGCACGGAGCGTCTCGGAGCCTTGGGAAATGTGTGTGCGCGTCTCAAAAGGATTAGCAGGGCTGGGGGCCGGCGCAGGGAGGGGGAACAAAACGCCTCGAGGACTGAAGGGCCCACATGAGACACGCACACACAGACACACACGCTCGTGCAGAGCAGCGATGGCTCTTCTTTTTTCTGATCGATGCACGTCTCTCTCGTCGCAACTCGTTTTTTAAACGGATTATTTCAAAGACGATTGGCAAAGCGACCTAAAAAACACGCGTTTATTTGGATGCCAAAACTATACATTTGTTTGGTCTAGTTATATAACAAAAACAATAAATAGAGCTGTATATTATGGTATAAAGAGAAAATCTCTCACGCTAGACGGACGCGATCTTTAGGGAGCGCGAGATCGTGGGTGAGAGGAATGAGAGACAGATTAGAAGCGGATTGAGAGGGAGAGAAGGAGAGGGGGGGTCAAGTGTGGGTGGAGGGTGTAACGCTACTTAGGGAAACACACGCAAACACGCACACTCAAATCCCAGTGTGTTTCCGAATGTTGTGTCAGTCAAAGCCAAAGAGCCCAACGGGGGGTCCGTGATTGGAGCCGTGGCATTTACTACCGAGAGAGAGAGAGGGGGAGAGAGGGAAATTTGGCTTTTCTTCGGTTTGTTATTATCGAGGCCAAAGAAACGGTACAGATCACGAAACGATAGCTAAAGCCAAAGAAACAACAATGCTAGTTTGCACAATGCACGAAGTTGAGTGTTTGCAGCTATTTCTGTTATATTTTATATTTCATGCGCATACATGTCAAAATTAGCCAAAACCGGAGAGCCTCTATTAAAATATAAACATCTAGAGTAGACTAGTAAAAACGTGACTTTTTTTCGTAAACTTTTCTGTTATAATCAACAAGTGTGCGAAGTATTTGTATGCAAAGCAGTTTCATCGTAACATTCGTTCTGATGAGTTTCGTGTCAAAAACGTTTTTGAAGTAACAAACTTGCCGCGCACCACAACCAACACGTGCAATGACACGTCAACCACGAGTGATTCAATCGCAGTCACCGCGTTTTAGTTTGTTACGTCGCACCTTCTCAGTGCAGATGTGGTGTCAGCGCACACGTGAGAATTGTACCCAGCTGTGGTGCCGCTGTGTTGGTCGGGGGAGAGGGTGACGGGGGCGTCGACATGTCGACACCAGCGCGTCAAAAATAGCAACGCTCAGCAATCAATCTCCGCCTTGAATACCAGAGCGGCAGTCGGGGATATCAGAACCGCCGGCAAAGAGAGAAAGAGTGAGAGAGAGTCTCCCATCTATCTTTATCCGTTTCAATCTCGCAGCAGCTGAGCTGAGCTGAGCTGAGGCCCCTCTAACTCATGAAGTCGCTGTCAGTCATTTGCTCTCTCCGGCTTGTCTGACAGAGCTCTATCTATAGCAGGTGGTAGTTTGCGAGCCAGCGGGTGGATTTCCCTATGATTGGTGAGGACGATCAGAGATCGGTGAGAGAGAGTTCAAGAGAGTGGTGAATGTGAAGCATCAACAAGTAATCATAGAGTGGTTGGCATATTGCACCCATTAAGTTACTGTAAAATAAGCGTCCACTTCTTCGTGTACTTGCGCAGGTTGTTTTTGGCCTTGACCTTAACCTCTTGACCTTCATCTCACATCCTTCCAACATCTCACACCGGCCTTTTTGAACCACAGCCACACGCTAACGTTCCAGCCAGAACATCGTGAGCGCCAAGCAACCTCTCCTTTCTGCATCTCTCTCTCTTTCTCTCCCGTGGGCTCATTCATTTTTCATTAGCTGCGCTAACGCAGGCAAAACACCGCCTGTCTCTGGCTGCGCGCACACACACATTCCCCTCCCTCTCAATCTCACTTGCTTGCTTTGTCTCTCTGGCTTGCTTCCTCGCAATCTGTAGCACGCACACACTCAGACACGCTCCCTTTCTCGCTCGCAATCTCAGCCTCGCACACACACACACACACACGTCTCCCAGGCGCTCGTTTTCTCTCCCTCCCGCTCGCAATCTTTTCCGCGCACACACATGCGCTCGCTCCCTCTGCTCGTTGACACTCGCCTCTCTCTCCTCGCCATGCCGAGGGGAAACGCTTTCTTCTCCTCTAATTGAAGCTGTTCGGTTGCCATGACGCCGCCCAGAGAGAGAGACACACGCGGAGGGCTGCTGATTGTTCAGCGGCAGGGCTGTTTTTATCCCGCGCACACACATAAGCGC
Organism: Triplophysa rosa; assembly: GCF_024868665.1. Lineage (NCBI taxonomy): Eukaryota > Metazoa > Chordata > Actinopteri > Cypriniformes > Nemacheilidae > Triplophysa > Triplophysa rosa. Next base: position 13,076,508 of record NC_079914.1, read on the forward strand.
GCTGTTTTTCTGCGCCGTGATTGCGAGCCGCTGTGCTAAAATATTACCCGTATTCATCCATCCTCCCAACCCGCTTATCCTCCCCTGCACATCACGAGTTTTAATTCCACAGAAAAAAAACACACTGCCTGGTTCCCCGAGTGACGTGATCGGGCCGCTTGATTTTAGAGAGGGTTGAGCTCTGGTCAGGCCTTTCTGCTTCAAAACATCTGAATGTCTTTCTGCCATTCAGTGCAGAATGGAATGAATTAAACTGTTCTGCTTTATACATAAACACATTTGAAGTTCTGGATTATTTGGATTCTTTTACAAAAGTTCTAGATTCATCTGTCTTTCCGTTTCTAAAACCTCAAGTTCTAGATACTTCAACAACAAATTTGGAGTTCTAGGTTTGTCTGCTTTGAAAAATCCCGAGTATATATCAACACAACTCAAAAAATCTTCCTTCATCAGTACAACTGAGGTTCCATATTTTTGCTCTTTCTTGCAGTTTTGCACAAATCTTAAGTTCTAGATTCTTCCAGTTTTTCTGCTTCAACAAATGTCACGTTCTAGATTCTTTTGTTTAAAAAAAATCTGAAGTTTAAAAACTCCTATTATTCAACAAATCTAAAGTTCTAGATTCTTTCGCTTTTCTGCTTCGATAAATTTCAAGTTTTCGTCATCAACAAATTTGAAGTTCTAGGTTTGTCTGCTTTTCAGCTTTGAAAAATCCCAAGTTCTAGATTCCTCTGTGATTTCAATGGAACACAACTAAAGGTACAGATCTTCTCGCATCAGAACATTTGAAGTTCCACGTTTTATGCTGTTTCTTCCTTAAGAAATCTCAAGTTCTAGATGCTTCTGCTTCAACAAATGCAATGTTTTAGATTTGTCTGCTTTACTGCTTCAATACATCACAAGTTCTTGATTTTTCTGCTTCTTGAATTCAACAAAACTAAAAGCATATATTGCCCACCATCAGTTAATCTTAAATTCCACATTTTGCTCTTTCTTTCACAAATGTCAAGTTCTAGATTCTTCTGCCTTAAGAAATACCAAGATCAAAATTCTGCTTTTCTACTTAAAAAAAACATCAAGTTCTACATTCTTCTGATCCAGCAATTCTGAAGTTAGAGATTCTTTTGGTTCTCTGCTTCAGTAAATCACAAGTTCTAGATTCATCTGCCTCTTAAAATCAACCAAAGTACAGATCTTCCTGAATCAGCACAAATGACGTACCACATTCTTTTTGCTTTTCTTGCTAAATAAATCTCAAGTTCTAGAGTCTCAACAAATTCGAACATTTCAAGGTCTACATTCTTCTGCTACAACAAATATGAAGTTCTAGATTCTTATGCTTTTCTGCTTCAATAGAAATCAAATTCTAGATTCTTCTGCGTCAGTGTATCACAACTTCTAGATTCATCTGCTCTTTGAAATCAACACAACTCAAAGTACAGATCGTCCTACATCAGTACAACTGTCATTCCACGTATTTTGTTCTTTTAGATCTTAAACAAATACCAAGTTCCAGATATTTCTACTTCTCTGAATTATCTCAGGTTCTAGACGCATCAATCTTTCAGTTTCATCATGACATTATACATTTCTCTGCCTTTTTGCTTCAACACATCTCAAGCCGAGTTCTAGAACAGCAAAGCTAAGGTACTGTATTCTAGATTTGATAGTTCACTCAGTCGGGGAAAATGCATTTATCACCAGTTCTTGCTTTACTGGAAAATCCATTTCAATATATCATAAATAAAATTTGAATTTAAAGTTTTATTAAGTGTTTGTATTTAGATATTATAGTTGGCCCTATTTTGGTTGAAGGGTAAAAATCGAACAGCTTCAGAGCAGTGCTAAAAGAGTCTGTCTCTCCTGACCCGTCTATCCATCTGCTTTCTGTCTCCGTACCTCATCCTGCTCTCTCGCTGACTGAGTGCTCGACTGCGTTTCTAATCTGATCTGTTCATCGGCGACGGAAGGTTTGGCTTTCACACCGCTAACTCTTGAGGTCGAGCTCGGCCACACGACACACGCGAGCCTGTTTATAATGAACACTCCTCACTGAGGGCAAATCGCTTTCTCCCTGATGGTCGATCCGTCTTTATTACTCCTCCCTCCGAGGGGAAGCTGTGAAACTGCTAGTGGAATTAAAAAACAGATCGTGTTAGCACGTTTTCGCATACCTTTCAGCTGGCCAAACGGGCGCGAATCTACCTCCATCGGCGCTGTCTTTCTCTCTCGCGGGCGAGAACCCGGTGGAAGAGCTATTGATCTGTTGTTTTCCACGAGTCATAGGGTTTGTGATTGGGCCATTTAGTGGTCGAGCAGCCGCCAGTGTGTCTGACCAGACACTCAAAGGAAAACATCACCTCCCCGACGTCGTAACGGACGCCTGGTCCTCCACGCGGCTCGTCTGCTTAATGGAGGAGAGCGATCAGACTCGGGTCGTCGTTTGGACTCGACTTCAACGTAGTGTTGCCAGACCTGTCCAGGGTCTAGAAACAACATTCGAAACATATTTCACGAACACATCACACAAGCGTCATTTCTGCAGCGATAGAGACATTGAAATGAAATGCAAAAATATTTATTTACAAAATCTAGTAAAATAAAAAAGTGAAAATATGCGTCACCTCGCTAAGACAACACGCAATTTAAATCCAAAGTTTTGGCACGAGCGATCCATGTTGCGACGGTTGCGGCATGTGCTCTAGACACAATGAGCGTCGGTGCTCATTTGGACGTCGCAGGCTCGAGTCTGGTCGGCGATGGGTTCGCATCCCAATCCCAGACATTCTACCCAACCATTTTAGCGGTATCCCCAAATACAACGAACACAGACACTTTCCCAGCAGCGTCTCGTATCACGGTCTTCAGTATCAACAAAAAAAGCAGATACTTCACCAGCGGCACCATATTGTCATAGAAAACTAAAGGAATGTGCAGTAGTGTTGAGAGCATGAGGAGGAAACCTAGGAGATAAAAACAGGATGGAGAAAAGCGGTAATGAGACATGTGGAGGAGGGGAGAACGGCTCGCTACGGCGTCCTTGACAGGACTCGCCGGCTTTTCTCAGCGGAGTCAAGGCCAGGAGCGTGTCAGGGCAGCATCGCTGGGGTCTCTTAAATGCCGCCGCCTGTGCGGAGAGAGGGAAAGACAGATGCAGTTAAGAGGCAGCGAGGCAAGTCGGCATGCTTAAAAAAACAAGATGTGACACGCAGCCCGGTGTTAGACAAAAAACATTTTTTTATTATACTTTAAATGCAATTTTGTGACAAAAATACAGATTACGACAACGGTTATACGCAGCGTGTGAGATATAGAGAGAAACACAGTACATGTTGTTTTTCGCAGACCGAGGTGTTGTGTCTCTTCTCGCTTTGAGAAGACAGAGGTGAGACACGTGAAAACATCACCGCCTGCGAGCCGTGTTGGTCTCTTGAGTGTTAGTAGCCTCTAGCCTGCCTGTCGTCCGTTCCTGTTCCATCTTTGTTAGACTAAAGGCTGACTCACCATCCACTCTCTTTATCTCTCGCTCTTGACTCACTCTCTCTCTTTGCCTCCCTCTCTGCCAATTAACGTTTGAACTTTTGCTCATTATATACCGCTGCATTTCCCTCATAAACGTTTACACTAAACGCAACCCAGAGGGCTATTTTTATTGCTTAACAGTTGCAATAAAGATTTTTTTTCTTTTAATCCATAGCTGTCTTTCGCAACATATTCAAGTGAATGTTTAGCCGCTTTTAAAGGGCTAGTTCAGCTTAAAATATCCGTTCATTATTTATTCATCCTCATGTCATTCCAAACATGTATGAGTTTCTTTAGCAGAAAACGAAAGAAGATATTTCGAAAAACGTTGGTAAACAACATTGAACTCCATTGACTTTCATTGTACGAACACGGAACCACAAAGACATTTCTCAAAATATCTTCTTGTGAGATCTCTATTGTGTTTTTTTTATTCAATGGGACAACTTAGCGTGCACTTACGGCTTGACGTGTGGGGTTTCATCTCAGAAAACAAAAAGACACTCTCGCCAGGTCTCTCTTGTGGGAAAATCACGTGCGGGTTTATTTTACAGATTACTGGAGACGGGATGTTTGTGCGAGCGACCCGGGTTGTTTAGACGTGCGATCTCCTTCGGGAAGTAACGTTTCTCGACTCTAATCATAGCTGGTGTCTGGCCAGAAAAACTAAAAAACCTGTAGGATGGAAAAAACGAGAGAAAGCTGAAAGTTTTCCGTCTCGTGTTTGCTCCGTGTACTCGCCTGCGTTTGAACGGCTGAACGGGGGGCGTCTGCTGTCGATGTTCACCTCTGGTGGGTGCGCTCGTGTGTGCGGTTGTCGAGTGAACGCTTTGTTGTGCGAGTGAGATAGCTTGAGGTTACAGCGCTGGAGGGGTTTGCCGTAGAGGGTGATTCTGACAGTTAAAGACTAGCAGCCGTGAAGCGCGTCTCTCCGACGGTACGGCACGCCTGAAACACACACATGCACACGTTTGCACGCATTCTCTGTCTTGTTCTCAGAGAGAACACACCCAAACGCCCACATGCTCGCTTCATGTCGCCATCTGCGGGGTTAACCCTTTAAATGACAACGGAGTTCTTATACACTCTCAAAAAGGATGTGTTAATAATTAACCCACTCTTTGGGTTATACTTTTTAAAACGTGTCTTTTTAATACATTTTGTTGTTAAAACAAATGAAAAGGACAACACAAGTTGAGTTAAAAGGAACACAAGAACGCAATGTGTTCAGTTATGGATTTTGTGTGTCGCCTCTAACTAAACACAAAATGTGTTGTTTTTAAAGTAGTACACAAGAAGACTAAAGAAATGTAAATGCTTTTGCTAACTGCAATAAAAATAAAAAGGAAATTTAATTAAAATATATTTGAAGAAACAGTTTTAATTAAATCTACAACTTGCTCTAAAAAAAAAGAGGGAGAACCGAATAAAACAGTAAATTCTAAAATTAAGTAAACGTGTTAATTGGTAGACTCATTTAACGGCCCAAAATATGTTTTAAACCAAAAACAAAATATACTAGAGAGCTGAAGCACAAACTAAACAAAAAACAACAAACAAAACTGAAACGACAAACTAAAAAAAGAAAAATAATACATAAAACAATAAATAAATATTAATATAAGATTTAATTAAATAATATACAGTATATAAAACAAATATCCTACATATATATATATATATATCTACACAATTAACAAATATAAAATTAAATAGTATAAACACTACAAGTCATCCTGCAAAACGACGGTCTTTGTTTCAGACTCAAATCAGATTCTTCAGCTTCTATGGCTTTCAATTAAAATAAAAAAATGAGACATATCGAGAAAGAGACAGAGTCGTGACTATATGTAGATGTTGTGATCTGTGTTCGGCACTGAAACGTTCCAGCCCAGAAATATGGCCCAGTGAACGCCGGGATAAAGACCTGGTAGCCAGACACGTTGTCTCTCTCTCCCCCCGCAGCAGTTTGAGACCAAGCATGCAGTGTCAACACACAAGAGGTGTGTGGGCTGTTCACCGCAGACTCACAAAACAGACACAACCAGAACAAACTTCCACTCAAGAACACACCAGCTGTCTGATGTATGCGTGTTTGGACGGACAGAAAAGAGCGATTTATAGAGAAGTGTTGCACTAAAAAAAGTCAAACAAATCACACAAATATGAAAAGTCTAAAAAACTCAGGGTTGTTTCAACCAATATTTGGGTCAAATATGGACGTTTACTAGGTTAAAAGGGATACTTCACCCAAAAATGAAAATTCTGTCATCATTTACCCACCCTTCAGTTGTTCCAAATCTGTATACATTTCTTTGCTCTGATGAACACAGAGAAAGATATTTGGAAGAATGCCTCGAACCAAACAGTTCTTGGACACCGTTGACTACCGTAGCAGGAAAAATGACAATGGTAGTCAAAAGTGCCCCAGAACTGTTTGATTTCCTACATTCTTCAAAATATCTTCTTTTGTGTTCAATAGAACAAAGAAATTTACAAAGCAATTTTTCCTACTATGGTAGTCAATGGTGACCAAGAGATGTTTGGTTACAAGTATTCTTCCAATCTAGGTTAAATATTGCAAAAATCAATCAAATAAATATGTGCAAGTGTGTGTGTGATGGATAATAGGGGTGAGGATGTGTATTTATGTGTAATATGTGGTAAAATGTCTGTAATCCTCATCATTTGTTGTTTGTGTGTTTCTGGATTCTCCGTCGACTCTTCCCTCTGACAGACGGCCGTGTATGTGTGTTCTGCGCGCTGGTTGATCTCAGGATGAAATGCCGCTATTGTTCCGCTAACAGACTGACAGAAATCACGAGGGAAGGAAGATCGCAGCCGAGAACACCAAACAACGAGGTTCATTCACGGCCGCGGCGTGCGCGTGTTCCAAGCCTGTCTGCCACAAAAATGCACCAAACTCAAGACAGATTTCTCTCGAGCTTTACATCGTTTCCACCCCGGTGTGACACAAGTTATTTTCCTGCCCTTGCCATGTTAAAACATCCATATCACAGCCAAGCGAAACATATTTGACGTGTATCGTATAGCTATGAGCAGGATATTATATTTAGCACGAACCTGGAAAGATTGTGGACTTTGAGAAACATCGAACGTAATGACACAAATCCCACAAAAGAGAAACCATAAAGTTGTCTGGAGAAGCATTACGGATGTAATGAAAACCCAAGGTATGTGTTTTACGACCTACGGTTGAGCATGGTGAGCGACTGCACAAACACAGAAAACTCATTTACACACTTCTTACTTTCGTTCGTTGCGTCACATGCCGTGGAACGAAAAATAACCCAACTCTGGAATCTTGCCCAGCATCCCGCCTGGTCGGGACACGTGTATGGCGGCACTGGCAACACACACGCGACCGTTTTCTCTCGCGCGCAGGCAGAAAATTACCATCGTGGCTCGTCTGCTGGTTCTCAGAGAGGGTGGGCGGAAAGACAGCGAGAGAGTGAGACAGCGAGAGAGAGACAGAGATGTTAAAGTGTGACCTTTCTTCCAAATGTCACCAGTGTGAGCAGCGATTAATGGCTGTTCATGTGCCGGGGACACATGGCGAGATTCAGCGCGTGTGTGCGTGATACCGAGTCACGGCTGAGCAAAACCGTAGTCGAACTCTACGCCATGAAACCGTTAGAAACCGTTTTTGTGTATTTGAAAGAACGCAAATGCTAGTGCGTATGTGAAAAACAGGCTAGATTGTGCCTGCTGGCGTTATATCAGCCCACACGCGCACATCTAGAGAGCAGATAGCAGACTAACAGAACGACAAAGATCTCTCTCTTTCCTGCTATGCTTCTCGCTCGTTCTCTCTGACACACATCACGGTTTCCCCTCATTTTTGCAGTTCTTTGTAAATGAGTGTGTGACTTGTTTGAAGTTTATGCTGGCTTTTTGCCCGCGTAAGAAGTCATGACAGACGGATAGATTCGTTTTTGTAAATTATTTACATATTGGGTCACCTTTAGTATGGAGGGAACTGATGTAAATATACAGGCTAAGGTTTTCCTTTGAAGACACCTTGGTTAAGCTAAAATGAAAATTCTGTCATCGTTTACTCATGCTTGTCATTTCAACCCTGTAAGAATGTCTTTCTTCTGCAGAACACAAAATAAGATATTTCGAAGAACGTTTGTAACCAAACAACACTGACTTCATTTAACTTCCATCGTACTGACACGAAATCACAGAGACATTTCTCGAAATATCTTCTTTTGTGTTCCACAGAAGACAGAGTCACACACTATTCAAGAAACGCTATGGCTGTTTCTGGAACCATTTCTTGAAAGACCGATTTGGCGGCACTGTACTTCTATAATAAACCTATTAAACACTGAAAATTGAGAGAGAGAGAGAGAGAGAGAGAGAGAGAGAGAGAGAGACTGTAAGCACTCAAACCTTGACTCGTGCCGTCTTTGCAAAGGTCTTGACGTTAAGAGGAAGCCGTCCACTCGGGGCACTCGTGACGTGACATCTGTCCGAGACAACTGAACGACAGACCCGGCGTGCCCGCAGCGCGATCTCATTCACGGAGAACAGATGAGGAACCAGGACCGGGGAGGGAACGCGATCGCAAGGTCGTACATCACATCCTGGTGACAACCGGGGGAAGCTGATTTGAACAAATGGGAGCGAGACGGAGGGATAATCTCAAGGACATCAAGAGTGCCTGGACGAGGATGGAGAAAGCAAAAAAGAGAAGGTTAAAGGGTTGTGTGTGCGTGTGTGTGTAGATGGGAGATCGGCCAAACAGACACTGGAGGCAGGCCGTCAACTCCTATTATCTATTCAGACCTTAATATCTCATATTAAAAACCCAGAGAGAGAGGGAGAGGGAGTTTAGACAGGGAAAGACAAGCACGCCACGGGCGATTCACCTTGCCATGTTTCCCCTGTGTTACCATCCACACACGCACACACACATATACGTCTGTTTTTTTGTGATGTAGAGGTTGCCACAGTGGCAGTCGACACCTTGACAACCACGCGGCCCCCACAGCTGCTGTCTGACTGGCAGCCACTTAGAGACCGAGTGTGTGTGTTTGACAGGAAGCCCTTAAACTTGAGAACAATCGTGCCTAGTTCCTTGTGCGTATTAGGCCAGAAATTCTAAACTAGAGTCTGTGTCAGTAACAGGTGCTACACTGTAGAAACATATGGCAGGTACGTAAAAGACTATGTGAATACTTAGCCAACGTATCGCAAGCACGTCATGGTCTCGTAAAACATAACTAACGATACGTTTTTGCGTTACTGGGGTAGGAAACCTCAAGGGAGCGATGGAGTTACTGTACCTTTAAATATAACTACAATACTAGCAAGAACTGCAATATTTTCTAGGGCTGTCAAACGATTAATCGCATCCGGAATAAAAGTTTGTGTTTACGTGATATGTGTATAGGCACTAAATCCTATTGAAATCAAGCTGGCTGCGATATGCAATGTGTCGATATGTTTTTTAATGCATAGCTTGTCTGTGAAGCTCGTCTCTGGGATCAGTAGGAAATGCTGCTCGATCTAAAAGCAGTGCAAGCTTGAGTCGCTTATAATGTGCATTTGAAAAAGCAACACCCGTCAAACATGATCGTTATAAATATACTTTATCATCAAAAAAATAACTGATGAGGCTTGAGAAACAGTGATAAAAAGACGTCCATGGGCATTTCCTAGATTCTAGAACGTGTTACGGTCTTCTTCTGCAGTGCGTATTTGGAGTTTCCGCACGAGAGCGCCCTCTGGCTTTCGGATGCAGCAGCATTTTCCAGTACTTCAATCAAAAGCTGTGCATAATCACGTGATATTTATCGTCGGTTTATCGCGACAGCCCTAACTGTGCATATTAATTTTGCATTTATAAACACATCCACATACATGCATAAAGGCCTATTCAGAAAAAATATTAACATGAATAAACCTTTATTCATCATTTCAATTACTGGTACATATATAAATAAATACATCTACTGTAAATATTTCCTATTTAATAAATTCCTAAGTATTTGTACGTTTTTGTGCTCAACAAAAGGCCCATTGCTTACAAAATTTCAGTTTCAGGTGCGTGCAAAGTTAACATTTGTATCAATAGAAAAACACAACCTTGCTTTTATTTTTCTACCCTTGAGCTGACAGCCGATTGGTCCATTTTTACACATTTTGGATGACATGCAGATTCGATGATACTTGTACAGCAAAAGCACAACAAAAGCACGCACATCCACTTGAAATGGGTGCACAACCAAAATCGAATCAAATGAGAACATTTATACAAAGTCGGCACACCAAAGCTCCAAAAATCTCAAAAGTTTTCAACGACTTTCACAAAACGTGCGACGTTTCGTGCACACATGCTCTCATGCACAAAGAGTGTGCCGACTTTGTACATATTTTTCATGATACTTGTATGACAATGATACACATGATTAGATGTAAACAAACACACTCGCATACCTTGTCCTGGTGAGGTTAAATAGCCCTGCATCTAAGTATGTGCTTTTAGATACACACACTTCCACACACTATTAATTTACACGTGACATTTACACATGACGTCCCTACACTCACAGTCATTACCCAGAGAGGTTCAATTCAGAAATGCTTGGGACAGCAACCTGACACACACAACAACAAAACACTTAAGACTCATTCAAGGCCTGTAAACTAGACATATATGGGACTATTTACAGTGTAACTGACCATATTTGGAACATTTACAGACCAATTATTGTATGATACAATTATATGATATATAGATATATAGAAAGATCTACCGTATATGTATAGATTTTTATTTTCCCCATATATTTGGCCAATGTTTTATTGTGATATTATGTTAGTTAGTACGATACTGACTGCACTCTAAAGTATCTCTTTAATACTATGTTAAAAACAAGCAGTCTAAAATATTATGGCAGTAGGAAAAATAATCATGGTTTTATTATAGCAAAAATGTAGTGACTGTGGTTAAACTATGGATTACTATAGTGAGACCATGGTAAATTTGTGGTCACTATGCTTTTACAATATGATGTTTACATTGCGACATATGACATTTTGATACCAGATTATTACAAATACATATTTTTAATAAAAAAAAGAAATTGCATGAGAAAACGTAGTATACGTTATTTGTTCGGCATATCTATAAACACTACGCACGAACATTAAAAATATCTAAAAGGATGTGTTATCTTTTACTCACTGTCGTGTCACTCCACCTGTGACGTACTTCCGTGAAAAACCAAATACTTGGCAGAACCTCCGAATTATCCTTACAATCCTGTCGACCTGTCGATCTCCATTCATGTAAAACGTCAAAACTCCCATAAACAGTGATATTTATTTATCGCGATTAAGATTTGTGTGACTAAAAAAAGTGTGACCGAAGTTTACATCATTCAATATATCACCCGCTGTCGCGAATTTCATTCACGCATGCGCAGATCCAGACCAGTCAGCGTCGACGTCCGTGATGTGACGTCAAATGTCATTGCGTCTCGTGACGGATCGTGAGGTACGTACTTGTTTTGAACGGAACAAACTCGAAAGCCATTCGTCTCGGTAAAACAACGCAATTAAAAGGCGTTTCAAAAACGTGCATATATTGTAGGCTCTGATCATGTTGAAATAGGTGGAGGTCAGAGGTCACTGACCTTTGGATACGCGCTTGACGCAGGTCGTCTTGTTTCAAAGCGTATGACCATAATGAGTTCTTCCTCCCTGTCAATCAAGAGTGTAACATTAGTACACGCATCGCATCATTACACACACACACACTCACACAGGCACGGACCTGAGTGTGTTCATCGTCAGCGCGCGCACGGGACGTTTTTCACGCAGTTATAAGGAGCGTCTCTCGCGTGCGGAATAATCGAATCGCGCTGTCATACGGAAAGAATTATTCCCCTCGTATCGCCGCGCGGGCAGTAATTGGATACAATTTAACATTTGCAGCTGCTTTCCTGTCTGTTCTCCCCCCTCTCACACACAGACATTAAAACGCACGCACACACTGACATTGCGTGGAGCATCGCGCGCAGGGAAATGGAGGAATACTTTTTCAGCTCTCGGGAAGCACGCTTACCGTGACAAACGGATTAACGTGAGCTCCCCGGGTTTGTGTGTATGTATGTGTGTCACAGGCAGATAGCAGTTTAAAATATTTTTCATATACAGTCTTGAAAGTGTCACCTGAGTTTGACTAAATCCGGAAACTCTCGGTCTTAAAAAGTGTTTATTAAATAACAAAATGAATAAAAAACAAAACAATGTTTTTATTTATTTAAAAATGACAAAAATTGTGTTTTGGGGTGGGGAATATAAGACATCAACGTCGGGCATGTCTGGTGAGGATCCACTAGTCTAATAGTACAGGCCTACCTGACTTTAAAATGTAAAACGTTGTGTATTAGGATTAGGCTTGTAATTATACATAATATGAGAACAATAGAAGTCAAGGGGGTTCTTAAAAGCAACAAACAGACGCGTAAGTGTGTGCTCGGGCGCACGCGTGCTTTGTTTTGAAGTCGTATCCTCATCTCTTCTCGGACAGGTTTAAAAACATTTGGTCGCCAAAGGCACCGGTGAGTTCAAGCGCAGAAAAGAGAGAGAGAGAGAAATTGAAAGCAGCAGCTGGTTGTGGGAGTGAGATCAGCCCGGGCAGGAAGCATTAAATCTGAGTCTTTAGGGCTTCTACAGTCTGTGTGCCGCTCGCGTATATGCGTGTGAGTGGGACGATAAAGGAGCCTCGTAAACCGGTGCTTTAACGACACGCTGCGCTCGTTAAACCCCGACAGCAGCCAGCGCGAGAATCAACAATCGGGTCACGTACGCGTTCTAGACTAAATGGCGAGATAATTCTCGAGCTCTAGAACATTTGTGGAAAATTACACATTTTTACAACTTTCTACAAAGACAATATCGGTATTGTTTTTTAACTTAATATCTCGACCTGTTCTGCTATAACATAAACATTTCTATATTTAAACAGGTTTATTTATATTTCGAGTGGAGTAAAGGTGTAGTAACCATGCTGTTTGGCAGATTTATAATTTATGTATACTTTTCGATTTTGTACATTATTGTAATGAGTCATTGTTTAAATTCCATTTGAAAATTATTTCCCAAAATTAGACGTCAGTTTCACATGACAGACTTTTGTCCGGGACAGGTCAGAAACCCCATTCACGCGAACAATAGTGTCAAAGGTCTCGCTCTAGTTCAGTCCTATTGGCCGAGAAGTGCGCAGACTTTAGAGGAAGCGCGAGCGCATGCGTGCGTCTGTGCGCAAAAACGCAGAGAGGCCGCTTCTCTAATGCAGTCGCAGGGGAGTTTACAAAGGGACCGGCCCCTCGCGAAATTCATGTCAGTGCTCGAATTTACTGCCAAGCACGCGGTCCGCACCTCCTCCCCCGCTCCTCTTCATCCCCCGAAGCGCTTTTCTTCTCTTTGCTCTCGCCGATCAAGTAGCCTGTAACGCAAACAGGCTGTGGGCGAGAGGCGTCAGGGATGTGGGGAAAAAAACTCCTCGCCGGTTTCCTGCGCACACTGTCAAGGCAATTAACAATTAATAGACCACAGTTATGAACCAGGTGTCGCGGAAACAGCAGTGGCTTCCATGTGATGTATTTTGGAGGCACTTTATGATAACTTGTAGAACACAATAAAGAAGACATTTTGAAGACGATGGTAACCAAAGAACATTGACCCCCATTGACTTCCATTATGGACACAAAACTAAGACATTTCTCAAAATATATTCTTTTGGGTGAATAAATGATGATAATTAATATTTTTGGGTGAACTATCCATTCACAACCATGTTGCATTGTGATAATGTATAACGCACAGCAGTCTGCCACATTACCATATACTTTATTGCAAAATTACATAATGCAATAATATTTGCTATTACAAATGCTATTTTAAAACCAAAACCTAACCAATAGATTCTCTTCGCGCTCTCAAGTCCATCATTTAATGCAACACATAAAAGATAATAACCATTTGTCTGGCTATGTTGTTTGCTCAGAACGCACGATTTAATTGATTTAAATACACACGTGGTTGCTTATTTGGCAACCGTTCCTCGCCTAAAATCCGTATAAACAGCAGGGAGAAACCTCGTGCTGTTGACTTTTGCTGCCGCAGACCGGTGTGTTTGCTCGCTGGGGTACGAGCGGAGTGATGAATGTGTATGTGCGTCCGTGCGCGCGGGGCCACGGTCAGGTTGCGCTGTTCGGGCAAGACCAAGAAAAATAGCCTCCTGGGGGCGAGAACGAGGGAGAAATGCACAAAGCAGAAAAAGGGTTTATGAATTGAGAGAATCTTTCTAGCAGCTGGTCCTTTAACATGGACCACGTGTTTCGGGGTTCTGGGTGCCCCTAAAAACACCCCAGTTTGTGTGTAGTTTAAGCTTCAAAAGGTAATACCTGTCTAAAATCCCTAAAACCTTTGAAGAAAATGGCATTGTTAGTTGATGTATCTTTTCAGAAAAAGCCCATACTATAGAACATTATTGAACAAAAAGGGCCCTCAAAAGTGTTCATGTTTTAAAAACAATGTTATTTCAAAAGTCTTTTAAGGTTTTAAATCCCTCCTCGGATAAGAGAACACATCCCACAGAGAACTAAAACATGGTTGAGCTTTTAGGAACCCGGGGGCCCTGACAGGTCAAAGTGTCAGCTTGGGTTTAGTGTTTAAACAATGAGAGCTTTATTTGTCTTTTCTGGTGGTTATGGTCCTCAGGCTGTTCAGATAGAGCTCGGATTAGGGTTACGGACATACTGGTGCTCACAAATTTCTATGGTTCTCAAAAAACTTTATTGCCTACTTTAACCTATATTTATATCTACATTTATGCATTTGGTAGACGCTTTTACTTCAAGCAAATTACGGTGCATTTATGTTACATTTAATTATGAATTTAAAACGATCATTAAAAAACTCTCATGTCATTCAAAACTGTATAAAACTCTTTTGAAAAATGTCTGAGTGGTTTTGTCTCCATACAGTGGAAGTCAATGGGGGTCAGTGTGTTGTTTGGTTACCAACGTTCTTCAAAATGTATTCTTTTGCGTTCTGCACATAGTTTTGATTTTAGTTTTATTTATTTAGTTTAGTTTAGTATTCATATTTTAAATTAGCTTCTATTTTTAGAGTTTTAATGTTAATTTTAGTTAAAGTTTTAGCAATTTTGGTGTATGCTTTTGTCATTTTATAAATTATGATTATTTTTTGTTTATGTTGCTATATAAGATTAATAAATGTTTATTTTCGTTTTTGTTATTATAATTTAAGTGCTAGAAACTTATTTCAGTTTATTTTTGAGGCAACATTTAAATTTTTCATTTGGTTGTAGTTTTTCCAATAATTTTTAGGTCAATATTTGATTTGATTTCAATGAACAGAACGTTTTCAAGTAAACTAAAAATAACCTTGTTTGGAATGACATGAGGGTAAATAAATAATTTACATTTTTGGGTGACCTATCCCTTTAACTAACATTTAAGTTAAAGATTCAAACCCTAACCATATGAAACACTACAATTTACATAAAACCAAAAAGCTTCATGTTGAACGGAGTGGGCTGTTGTTGTGGAAGGACATGGTGTCCATTTATTCTGAAATGTGGCGATCCAATGTAAACAACCTCCTGGAAAAATACAAACAGCTAAAAACCAGCCCTACCAATATTAACCAGCTTAGGCTGGTTTTAGTTGTTTATTCAGGAACGGACGTGGAGATGTTGCGTATTCCGTCCTTCTTGAGCGATCACATCTGCTCCCTCACCCCCTCTCTTTCTCTTTCTCTCTCTAGCTTGTAATCATCTGAGAGCAGCAGAGATTGTGCCAGTGGCTTCTCCGAGCGGCCCACATGACCGTGTTTATAGACGGTCTCAAGGTTGCTGCCCCTGACGCGCATTCGCACACACACCGGCCGTAAACGCTCCGCGCACACACCAACCGCTCGGGGAGAGAGAATAAAACTGAGCAGGCAAAAAATGTAAAGCGAGGTCTTTCCTTCCCTCGTGGGATGAAAGCGTTAGGACACAAATCTTTTTAAACTGCACGCGGCTCAGGGCCGGGTAACATTCCAGTGGGGTAATTAGTCGGCGTGTGTACGGGGGCATGAAATTGGAGCGCGCGCTCAGATTTGTCGATAGCCGAATGTGCTTGGACTGCGGAGCCTGCCTCGTGCAACACAGTAGCGTAGCGCACTAGTTAGGGTGTTTACGCAAACACGAACTTAGAATTGACCCTAATTACTTAACAAATGTGTGTGTGTTGTCTTATTGCGCAAAAACCATCAATGCATCTAATTCTTGTAACAAAAAAGTTTCAAATATTTTATTAAAACGACTTTCCTTTGCAGGTGACGTCACGAATCTATATAAGGGTTTTCAACCCTCGCCCTGCCATCCAACAACCTGTTATGATCTTAAAAACAACCTCTCTGCAAATTAATGTCATAGCGACTTTTATATTTCTTATAGTATATCACTTGCATTTAAATTCGTGCATTTGGCCAAAGGGACTTACAGTGCATGCAAGTTTTTTTATACGCGTGTGTTCCCTTGGAACCTTGGGATCCTTTTTTGCAAACGTGTGCACTTGTAAACATTCAAGAAAAATCGAAGTGATCTGTGACGATGCGCAGATGGATATCGTGTGCGTGCGTGTTGGTGTGATAACCCTGATTTATAAGGGCTGCTGGAGGCGTCGCAGCGCGCTGAGACTTTCCTGCAACCTGAAACCCGACTAGCGTGTGTTCTCTATCGCTTATTTGGCCGCGCGCCCGCGTCCTTGTTCCAGCTCGCCACCGCTCACGCCTTCGAGCAACGACCGCTGCCAGCGTCTGACTGCACGGACAGATGGCTAGATCACAGTTACCTACTGGAGAGCGCAACTCCTACACGATCCGAGAATGTGTGTGTGTGTCTCCGTGTGAATGTGTGAGATAACATGAAGAACCTAATGGAGTCCTTTCTGGGAACGCTTTGAAAAACATTGGTGCCAAAAAGGGTTCTTCACAGCGAAGAACCATTTTGGTAACCTTTCTGTCAAGAGAACAAATGTTCCAAAACATTTTGCGCAATTAAACGGTTCTGTGGATGGTTCTGGAAGAACCTTTTAGAAACCTTTATTTTTAAGATCGTTCTGCCTGCACTACGCTTTAAAGGATCACATTAAGGGAGTAGTTCACCTAAATACTTTTTACTCGTGTTTCTAAACTCTTATGATTTTCTTTCCCTGCGGGTGCAACACAAATGAAGAATTTTAAAGGATGTTTCATCATTGCATCAGACCTGCCATAATCCATCCTTACATTTCAAACGAGATTTGTGAGCTTTTACAGAAAGGTAGAAAAGAAAGTCTTGGAGCAACCCACGGCTGAGTAAATTAGAATTGGGTGAACTAATCCTTTAACGTGTTTGTTTATAAGGAGAATTGCCTCACGTCTCATTCTCGGAAACATGTGTTTGACAGGTGATGATCTGCGGGAAAGAATTGATTCGCGGGAGTGAGAGAGAAGCAAGCAACATCTGCTTCCATTCACGCCACGAGTGCAAGCCACCCACACACGCACACACACACTGATACTCATACATATAGGGATGAGAATCAAGAGGAACGTAATGATTCTGGTGCAGATTTCAACAAGCTATTCTGGTTCCTGAAGACTCCTTTGGAACTTTTAAGGAGGCAACCTTCACCCTTATAACAGGTCCCAACTGTATACTAAACATAAAACTATAAAACAGCACTATTGTACAATATTGTACTTTATTGCAACACATCTATTCCAAATGCATAGCAACAATGAGGAAGCACTATATACTACCTGTGCCTTCTATTTAGTGGACAAAATTATTCGGCAAAAGGGCTACATCTACATCATTAGGGAACATGGGTTTTAGTTAGACAAAAATGTGTAGAAAAAAGGCAGCAAAATCGCCAGTGTTAAAAGGGGTCAAATTAACTCTCACAGTGTTTATATAATCCACACTTTATATACACTGTGAGTGTTAATTTGACTTTTTTAACAATCAAGATGTTCAAAATTGGGCATCACGTTTGGCCACTACTGTGTTTTAACTATACTTTGAATTCTTACAATGAAAGTCAATGGTGCCTTTAGGCTGCCAGTCACTAGGCTATTCTGCTTCACATCACCATTTGTGTTTACAGAACAAACAATGTCAGTCATACGGGTTTCAAAGACAACGATGACATAATGTGCTTGTGAACTTGGGTGTTCTGTTTGAGAAAAAAGGCTGACGTTAAAATAACTCGTCATGTGGTTTCACTTGTTTTCAAAAGGGAATTTTCCCAATTCCAATCTTGCTCAACGCATCTGCAAACCCAACCATATCTCATTGTTTCGTATTCCCTCATACGCATCCTTTGTGTATTCCCTTAAAAATATCCTAACACATGCTCCGCGCCGCTCTCATCAGCCCCCACTTGCGAGCGCGCACACACTCGAGGGCAGCAATATCCTCGCAGAGATCGCGCTGAGCTATTAGAGCGCGCCGCCAGGGCCCCGAGAGACCGGCGCTCTCTGATTTCCTTTCGCAGCGCAGAATAATGCAATCCTTTCAGCCTGCCTCTCTCTCTCACTCTCTCTCTCGCTCTGAGAGCTGCATGCGGCGCTCTGAAAGGCCCTTCGCAGAATTAATTAGTGTAGAGGTTACCTAATCCGCCAGAGAGCGGTTTTTCCTGCCTGCCCTCGAACCAGAAATGTGCGTGTCCACGCCAAACCCCTCTCAGTGATGGGCAAAGCACCGGCACCGGGAACACGCACACACACAATCTTCCGACAGCTGCATTAAAGCGGATGCCCAGTTTGCCCTCGAGTTCAAATACACCCTTTCCAGCATTTCCATCAGGGTGACACTGCATGGCATGACAAACCTAGAAGGCTCTGGCTGTACTCAATGATGCCAGCACATTGTGTAGCTTTTGTTCATATAACAGAAGTGTTATCATTTTTAGTCAATGTGGAGTTCAATGTTATGCAGAATTAGCACTGCCAGGAGAAATATATTAAACTATCTCAGTGTTCTTAGAGCTAAACTGTGTTAGCAACACCAAAGGTACGATTTACAGGGACATGCTGATCAAATGTATAGCTTGAATGGACTGTAAGTCGGATAAAAGCATTTGCGTAATTGTTAACTATTTTGCAAATAGGATGTTAGCAAATTGTTGCTAATTTGTATTATGTAGCCAGGGCTGGACTGGGACGTTAATTTGGCCCTGGCATTTTTGACCAGCTTCGGCCCTCCACCATTTTTGTCGACGGGGAGGGGGGGTGCGAGTGGTATGTTGTGCTGCTGTCATTGCCTTTCTTGCATACATATCCGATTGGCAATTGCATTCGCGTTCCGTGCATACCGGGAAAATGCCCGGTATGCCCGATGGCCAATCCAGCCCCATGTATGTAGCCTATCTTATTACTAAATGTTGTGCTTTGGCTCCTGTGACCGTTGTTTATAGATAGACCTTCATGCCTGCTTTTTGTGAAAAATCTAAATTTAGTACAAATCGCATTGTGTAAATTCATATGCAATTTCTAGTTTCTAAAATAGGAATTCATGCGAAGTTTCTAAAATAGTAAGGGTTTTCTCTGAATCAGTTTGGACCAGAGTTGCAAGCCAATAGGCCCAAAAACCAATGAACTTTGTCACGGTGCAATTTGTATTGCAATTATGTAATTACGCTACACCGGACATGAACGTAAAATTTTTCTATGGGCATTAAACTTAATTTGTAATTCCTTATAAAATATCATATTGTACTTGTAAAATATAAATGATAAAAGAAAATTGAGTTCATATGTAGAATATGTACTGCAGTTGTCCTCGCAGTTCATCATAGTAGCTTTGATTTACCATAAATTGTAATAGAGCGCGTGACATTCATCGTAGAAAATTCACACATTTGGATAAAAGCGTCCGTCAAAATGCACAAATGTAATATACATGTAAACAAACCAGTTATTTCAGCCCAAAAGGGAAAATAAACCGTCTGGAGTAGCCGAGCGGTCCATCAACTGTGCGCGTGTCAAGCTTTCACTTGCAGCGAAGAGAGCTCAATTAATTATAATGGGAGCGATCCTCTTTCTTCGCGCAGTGACGCACTACGCATCCGCTAGATATGGTCAGTGTGCACGAGGCGGACACATGTCTCTCTCTCTCTCGCTGATACTGGAGTCTCATCAACGTCAGCGCTCAGTCTAATAGATAAAGAGAGGATTAACCATCGTAGCACGGAACCCGGGGAGGGGGAGGGTGTAATTACCAAGCCTAATGTAATTTAATTGTTTTTTAATTAGACGGCCACATTTCTTCCCAGCAGTCCAGCTTTCACCGGCGCGCGGCTCTGTCTGAATTACGTTCCGCGCAAAATGTGAGCTACGTTTGACACCTCATAGAGCTTGAAATAGCCGTCAAGGGACCGTCGTGTTTTTCGTATTTTTTTTCAAGCATGATGTTTTTAATTTCTAAAAAATAATCAGTGTTTTTTTATATTAGGATCCTGTTTTTAATGTTAAATTAGCTACTAATTATAAAATGTATAGTGCGGAGTCTAAAATGTGATTGGTTGAATTACATCTCTAGCCAATAAAGTATCACTTACAGCTAATAGCTAATGAACTTTATTACTTGGGCAAGGAATTGTGTTTCTTGAGGTTATTTGTAATAAATTATTGAATTAATTTTATAATAGATTCAACTTTACAGCCTCCAGTGTCCTAATAGCATTATTTTCTCCCAGCTTTTCATCAAATAACGTTTGGTGTTAACACATTATTTCTAATAACAGATTCACAGTTTGTGCTTAAAAAAACAACAACCAGTCGTGACCACTCAGAAACATAGCCTTAAAAATAATCTTTTCAATGGGTCATTAAATATGGTGATTAAAATCTACGCCTCTTCAGTCAAACACCACATTCTGAAAAACAACACTGAAATACACATTATTCAACAAATGTTAAACCCAAATGATAAACATCATTTACATCATTTCATGTTTTTCCAAATGCTTATTTGGTTTTCAGTGGAACCCAAATGGAGACACCCAGGTTTGGAATGACAAGACAATCTCATTTTTGGGGTAAACTAACCCCTTAAAAGCACTAATACATGCTATTCTAGTTTTGTCCGTCCGGCTTGGTGGGAAAGCGTATGGCAATTGCATTAAAGTTATGGAAAGTTAACCGAGCCCATAATGTCGGCGCTGTTATCAGGCAGACAAATGCTTCCCTCACTTCTGCCTCAGGCCTCTAATATCCGGTGACTCAGTCTTCATTTCCTGTTTTGTCCAGCGGTACAGGATGTGACCGTCTTATGTTGTATAAAGCTCATCTGATGGCAAAAATGTCATTATGGAATTTAGGTCTTAATTCTTGATCACAGCAATAAACCGTGCGGTTTAATGATCCATTTCATTTTTGCACATCAATTAAACGGAGCAGTCGTACAATCTCAACACGCTCAGACATTTAACGCCTACGTGAAGCAAATCGCAACCTATTTTACATCTATACATTTAAATCATTTTTTTAGAGAGAAATAATAATATCAATGAGGAATTGATTGAATTACAATATTTTCCATTTACATTTATGTACTTGGCTTATATCCAAAGCAACTTAAAGTGTTTTCTATGGGAATCGAACCCTTGACCTTTGTGCTGCAAGCACAATGCGATTTCCTTTGGAAGAATGCAAACTAGACCAGGTTGGCGAAATAATGTAAATGTGGTCAAACGTTGACTTCAAAAACCAAAGAGCACGAGATGTACAAGATCTTTTATTGCCATTTATTTAAAGGAACTTTTTTTGGTAAAATATAAATACAAATGATAGCGTATGTAATTACAAAGTCCAAACACTGCTCGAAAAACAATAACAACACACGTCAGAAACATGTTACTGAAATAGTCAACCCGTTATTTACAAGTTCAAGCATGTCTTTGCCTAACAAAGCGTCAGATTAGTATTTTACAATTACTTTAATATCTTACAAATGAAAAGCCACATTAAAATATCTTAATTCCTACTCATAAATAAGAGACTGTAGTCGAAGCCAAACCGCCCGCGTACAGAGTACGACCCGGCTTTGTAGTTTAGAGTTTAACACTGAGACCGAAAAAATCCCGGTTACTGGTCGACGCCATAAAAACGTCCATCAAAGAATCACAGACGACGTGCGCTTATGAACTCCTGATGAAGTGGCTTTCGGCCTCGTGTGAGCTGCTTCTTCCACGATTAAAACCCAGATTCCAACATATTTACACCTCGGAACATTCAATTATAAAATAAAGACCTGACTAAACAAGACAAAAAGGCAGCGTACATATATTTATATTATATATATATATATATTTATATCTATTTATAATACACACAAATAAAATACAGTGACTGTATATATAGTTATATTCCGATTTAAAAAAAACATCTCTTTTATACGAAAGAGTGTCTTGTTTCGAGCATGGCTTCGTATCTCCTAGTTAGAGACAGCGTTCCAAATCTCGTCTCCTCTTTCTCTATTTGCACAATGTACAGTATGTACAGGTTTGCATCGAGACGTTCCGAAACCTTTTCGTAGCCGAACGGAATCTTCTTCTGCGTTGAGACCAAACGGTCTCCCAGTCAAATAAATTCCCAGAAAGTCCTAGAACATCCTCGTCCTTTAATTCTAGTGCTCCTTGGGTGTCCAAGGGTCCGTCATATGTGTGTGCGTGCACAAGTTCATGAGTGAGCTCTGGATGTCGGCTCCCAGCGGTCGTCAAGGCATTCGACCGACGACCCCAACAGCGCCACCAGCTCGGCGCTTATTTCCACCAGATCTAAGAGTTCCTTGCTGTCGGGCATGAATCCGTCAAGCTCCTCCGGACATGAGAAGAGCTGACTCAGAGACGCCTGCTTGTAGAACTCCGCCTCGGCTATCGTCACCACCTCGACGTGCATGAACGTGGTGCGAAATGTTCGGGCGGACATCTTCAGACGCTTGAGCACATCCGAAAGCAGCAGCCAGTTTCTCGGCCTGAGGAAAAGAATGGGAGAAAACGAGCAATTAAGATACGAGATTTCTGGATTTTTGTTGGCTAATGAACATGCGTGCATACTTTGAGTTACAGACTTGACAAAGAAAAGAAACCTTAGCAACCACATAGTAGCCCTGACGACATTCTGCGACGGACATTTTTCTTGTATTTTAATGCTTATGGACATTTTATTTGTATATAACAGCAATAGGAGATTGTTGGACGCCAAATCTGAGTTCGCCCTCCGCTATATCCCATATTTTCCAGCCAGACAAAACGGGCTTGTGCGCACACACATACAGATTAGACGAAATTACACCAAGATTTTCAAGGCCTAAACTTGAAACACACAATAGGCACAAAAGAGGCAGACCGAGTCTGTCAGACACACACCCGCACACACAGAGGGGAAAGCAGAAACAGGCAGCGCTCAATCGATGACACTTGAGGCGGTCTGCGGCTCTCGCCGAGCGCCGAACCCTGAATGGAGTGGGTGAGGGAAAAAGCGAGAGAGAGAGAAGGAGGGAGGGAGAGCGGGCGAGCGAGGAGGGGGAGGAAATGTGAGGAGAGCAGAAAGCCATTAATACTGCATCAGGCAGCAGCGCCGAGCGAGCGAGGATGGGGGGGAGGGGAAGGCAGCCCAGAGACAAGCGCAGACTGAAGATTATACACAACAGTGAGCGCGGCAGCTGAGCCTGGGAGCGAGGGGGGTGGACGGGGGGTCTGGACGGGGGGTCTGGAGAGAGAGTGACG
The DNA here is from genome assembly GCF_024868665.1 of Triplophysa rosa. NCBI lineage: Eukaryota > Metazoa > Chordata > Actinopteri > Cypriniformes > Nemacheilidae > Triplophysa > Triplophysa rosa. The sequence continues at coordinate 13,099,862 of NC_079914.1, forward strand.
CGCGATACCGGTCGAGCTAGAGTCTGTTTGGGAGGTAATTAGCTGTGTCTGTTTAGCAGCGTGTCACTAGACTGTCTCTCTCTCTCTCTCTCTCTCTTTCTCTCTCTCGCTCGCTTGCTCGCTCTGCCGTTTAAACGCGACGGGTCTCGCGTCTCCGCTGAAGCTAAACTAACATCGTGACTGGCTGTCGCTCTCCGCTCATGCTTTTCTCGGGGGGGGGGGATTCGGGGGGACACCTGCCTCAGGTACGACAAAAGGTGGGCCTCATGCGGGTCAAAGCGTACGTCAGTTTATGAAATCAACCTCACTGTAAAAATGATCAAATATTATACCAATAGAATACCAATCTTTTATTCATTATGTCTATGGCTAAATGGTTCAATTTTGACGTTGCGGTTTTTGTCTATTGTCTACAAGTTTGACTATTATCAATATCTATTGAAGTTTTTAATATAATATGAATATATAAACTATATAATATACAATTTATATTTTCAATAATAATAACGAAAATAAACACAAGGAAGCCGTATCGGCAGCTCTGAAAAACATTGAACGTCAAAAGACAATCTTAAATTTTGCGTTATTTCTTTTCTGGACAATGAATCACACAGCGACAGTTTGTGACCATTGTGAATCTTAAGGCAAAAACAGGTGCTAAATTATTTAAGATATTATCATGCACTATTATTTACGATATCACAATATCAACAATACCGATAGTCATGGTTTTTAGCACGTTTTTATCAAAACCGATACATTGTGGTCAATACGAAACAAACCAAGCTTAAAACCAACAATCTTCAATAAATAGTCAACCTTTTTGCTAGCTAACAAAGCAAATTTTCATAAATTTCAATTTCAACAATCAGCATTATAAATAGTCGTTTAAAACCGATGCTTTCAAATATTTCACCTGAAAAGCATTTCCACCATATTTCGCTCAAAAGAAAAGCAGTTTGAAGAGCAAGTTCAAAGGTGGCGGTATGTTCTTACCCTTGTGAGACAGAAATCTGGATGTTGTAGCACGGCAGCAGCGGCCGGTCGGAGAATTCGAACTCGAACACTTCTCTCTGTTCGTCCTCGTCTTCGCCGGGTCCTGGAGGGTTGGCCAGGATATCGTAACCGGAGTCGTCGGCAGGCTCTGTTTGTTAGAGAGATGTGATCGATTAGAAACTGAGACGAGGTGTGAATTATGAAACCACACGTGCACACGCATGTTCTTCTCTCTTTATCTTTCTACCTCCCTCCCTTCCCTCTCGCAGGTGTTTTTGAGAGCTACCAATGGATTTTACTCCTAATATATCCCTACGGATTGCCTTTTCACCCGCCCTCCCTCTCCCTGACGGATTCATGCCGAGACACGTTCGTCCGAAGTCTCTTCTATTTGCGCTCTCATCCATTAAGCGGCACCGCGGGAGGAGTCAAGCGTGTGCGTGCCGAAGCACTTCAGACGCTCGCGAGGGCTGGCAGAACAGCTCGTGCCTCAGAGCGAAACGAGGACAAACTCGGGCGCCTCTCTACCTCCTTCTCTCGCTCCCTGGCTCGTTTTTACAATTTGTGTTTTTCCGAGGCGGCACGTCAACGGAGCAGAGCTCCCAAAAATAGCTGCGCGGCACCCTTCCACACCTCCCTTCTCTCCTGGCGCTGTTATTCCAGGAATCTGAGGGAAAATGTGCAGTAGCACGGGTTTGTTTTCGGCCAGCTGGAGACGGGCCCGCTCGCGCACACACACACAGCGATCTGCTGATATACGACAGCCAGGGGAACTCTCGCTACGCAGCTAGAATTCGTTAAGAACGAAAAAAATGAGCAATAAAAAATGCCGCTACCCATTTTTGCCCCATGGTGCCGAACCTACCACCCAGAGGACGGGTAAAATCTTTAAAGTAAACATCACAGAGAGAGAGAGAGGGGGAGAAAAGGCTCACAAGGCTGTTATTTATTTATTTTTTCATTTTTAGATCAATGACCATCTGCAAACATTGACTGTTCCCTCAGCGATTTTCCTCCAGGGCTATACCTATCAGTCTTTCTCTCTGTCTGTCTGTCTGTGTGCCCGACTCTTAGCGATTTCTCTTTGCCTTTGTTTGTTTCTTTCATTTGTTACTCTGGGACTGCGTTTGTGCGAGAGTATGTGTGTGTTTGAGCGTTACTCACCGCACACTGCGCTGCCGTAAAATTCCCAGTACACACCGGGGTCATCGTCCGCTCTGCCCTGGAGGTCGGCAAAGTAATCTAGAGAGAGAGAGAGAGAGAATATCAGTGATGTAAACAGTAAGTAGCTTGATGCACCAACGTAAATGTTGACAAACAGATGGAAGATATTTTTATTTTTAAGGAACAAAAGAAGATATTTCGATGACCGTTGGTGACCGAACAACATTGACCCCCATTGACTTCCATTGTATGGACACAAAACCACTGAGACATTTCTCAAAATATCTTCTTTTGTGTTCCACAGAACAAAGAGTCATAGACGGGTTTTGAATGTGTTGAATGTTGAATGAGCGTGAATAAATGATTTTTATTTTTTGGGGTCAGATCGATATGATGATCAGTTTACTGTCCCAACCCCAAAGCAAACAGACCACAGTCATCAAGCAACAAAACAACAGGATTTTCCTCTACGGTGTGTGTGAAAGCTCTTGACATTGTGCAAGCGCTTGCCTCGTAGCGCGGCGCGGTGCAGCTAGCGTCTACAGAAGATTCGCCAGTGCAGCCATTAATGATTCTACCCAGAAAGAGAGCAAGCGAGCGAGCAAGAGAGAGGGAGACGGTGCTTGATTAGAAGGCTCCCACAGAGGGAAAACAAATTTGGGGAGGGTCTCTAAATCAGCGCAGCAGACAGCAGAACGGGACATGCCTACTGATTTACACACACACAAAATGCTGCCCTGTGCTTCCAGGCCGGAGCGCTTTACCGCCTCACAAACTCATGCATAACAAACACACACACACAGTCAGTGTGAACCTCTAGCATGTGACTGAACCGCCCTTTAACTGGCAGCCTTGACGCTAATCCACGCTCTTGGAGCACGGGGCCGACATCAACTGCAGCGCGCAAGACGGCACAAGGTACAATCACGCACGTACACACGCGCACACACACACATTAAAAACCCTATAAGAATAAAAGCCACACTGCCCTCAGAGCGCGACTTGTTTCCATGACTTCCTGCGCTTTCGTCATATTGCGCGCGTCTCAGCCGCTCTGATAATTACACGCGCATGCACGCAAAAGAGCGTTTGTAAATGCCATGTCTCACGCCTGTGAGGACATCTCCACATGCAAACATAAGTCGTCCCTTCCATATGAACGTCTAACTACAAACCATCACCTATACACGGTGTCACAGTCAGATCAGTTATAAAGTAACTAACAATAAAAGTCAATTGTATTGTCATATTTACATCAATGTTTTAAATAGAAGAATGTGCATTTCATAAAAAACAATTTAAAATAAAAAAGTCAAACCAGACAACTTTTGTAAAACACACACAAACCATAAAATCCGATCACCATTTGTGCTCAAATATCGACCTGGCTTTACCACACAGCGATGTGCGAAACAAACCCACACACCCTTCAAAACAGACACACAACGCCCGAGACCAAATAAAGACGTGCGCAGACGAACGCACACACATAATCTCCTTTCGGGAAAAGATGATTTGCCGGTGCTAGAGGCTTCTCCTCCACTCCAGCTGTTGCTTAGTAACCAGATAGCCAAGCGGAGCCGTGGAGCCGAACCCTTGGCTTTGACGGGAGGGGAGTTCTGGGGATGGAGACGGAAGAGGGAAAAGCGCTCTTACCGGACAAAAAACACTCCATTATGTCGCTGTGGGTCATCTTCAGCAGGCTGCGGCCGGAGTAGGTAGCTAGAGTCGGATCGGCGCCGTACGAAAGCAACAGACGTACCACGTCCAAATGATCGTTCTCGACAGCGTCGTGGAGAGGCCTGTACGTTAAAAAGATTAAAAACAGTCAAGACACGGAACACAGAAATGAACACAAAAGCAAATTTTAAGACATCTGTGGTGTATTTAATTGGCATAATGTGATTTTTTTTATGCGTTTTCGAGCAAAACTGAATATTCAGTGGAAAATATTTTATGACAATTTGACAGATTTGGATTGGATCAAAAATGTTAGGTTAAGAATATTTCATAGAAAATAACACATTTTTGTTTTTAATCATCCCACAAATTTGATTAGGTCGATAATGTCATGTTATGATTTCCCCAAGTCTCCACAGCTGTCCGAAAATCAGAAAAAAAGCCTTTGTTAACACTTCTCCATTTGGCAACCTTGTTAAATTTCCATATCAAAAGTATACTTTACTTTGCCATTTTTGTGTAGTTTCAATAATCAGTTCAATTATTCCATTCGGCCGTAATTACCTTAATCTTATCTGATCCTATTGGCCAATAAAACAGTCATTAAAACCTGTCAGTGTCATTCATCTCCGAGACAGACATCGGGACGCTAAACGAAATTGGATTTTTAAGTGCGTACCGAAGACACGGATCTCATGCGCTTAATCTGCTCTTCGTGCGGTAATTATCCGAGCTAAGATTCTCGGCCTCTTCTGTTGTTGTAAAGCCATTATTAGCAAACATATAATTACTGACAGCGGCTGTGCGCACGCAGTGCGTGCGTGCATGCGCGTGTAATTATCAGAGCGGCTGAGACGCGCGCAATATGACGAAAGCGCAGGAAGTCATGGAAACAAGTCGCGCTCTGAGGGCAGTGTGGCTTTTATTCTTATAGGGTTTTTAATGTGTGTGTGTGCGCGTGTGTACGTGCGTGATTGTACCTTGTGCCGTCTTGCGCGCTGCAGTTGATGTCGGCCCCGTGCTCCAGTAAGTGCCGCACGATGGAGAGCCAGCCGCGGGAACAGGCCTCGTGGAGAGCGCAGTAACCCGCATTATCACGATGATTCACGTCACACACTTTATTCTCCAGACAGTACAAAACCACATCCTACAGCGAGAGCGAGAGATAGAGAGGGAGCGGTTACTATGGTGCAGAGAGGAATGAAATTCATTAGACACCATTAAAAGAGCACACAGAGAGAGAGAGAGAGAGAGAGAGAGAGAGAGAGAGAGAGAGAGAGTTGATTATTGATGTGTGAGGTATCAGGGGTTACACACATGAATCCTGCCCTGAGCCTGCTGTCCACTTTCCATATGAGACGCCCGAGACACAACCGAGAGAAGTGTGTGTGTACAACTTAAAAAAATTGAGGAAAGGGCTTGCAAAACGGACTGCCACAATGTTGACTCGGGTGTATTTTCAATATTCTGGTGCCTATGGCTGGATTTCCTTGTAGGTATCCCGGGTGGATGCTAGGGTGTTGCTATATGGTATCTATAAGGTGATTCTTTGGTGTGCTTGTTATCTGGCCCAGCTCAAACGAACCCACCCTCCAGGTCTTTTATTATGATCTCAAGATATAGCTCAGATCACTGCTTGAATGTACCTCTAAGGGACTTTTTACACATTTTTTTATCCACTAGGATGGTCATTTTATTTGTTCAATGATAAGCTTTCAATTGATCTTTAATCTGCTAAAAATTTAATTTCTTTTTAAAGTTGATTTTTAATTTAAGCGCCAGGACATACAGGTACGTTAATGCCTGTCCAACAAATAAACCAACAACAATCATATTTTTAAAATAAGAGACCACAATTTGGTTGTGACTTAAACCCATCCTTAGTTAAATTAAATAGCATTTATTATAGTAAACGTGGAGTAACAGTGTTTGCAGATTTATTATATAGTCTAGTTTTACAACAGATATAATTATTAAACTATAATATACATTTGAATTAAAGCCATAGTAACTATTTACTGTGATCTCATTGCAGTATACCCAAAGTACCCAAAACGCGTTCAAAATTTAGCAAGAACAGTAGCTGGAAGGAGGCAGATTTACTGACAGCCCATGCACGATTAATTGGAGTCTTCTTCTGTAAACTCAAGATTTGAAGAAACTCCCTCATCCATCACCGCAGACGATTTTTCATGCGCGGCATCAACAAAAACAAGCGCGCACGCACGCACGCACGCACGCACGCACGCACACACGCACACACACACACACACACACACACACACACACACGGGTTTGAGAGGGGAGGGCTGGTGGCCGCTCGGCGCTCAGACGAATGAGGATTCAGGAGGCGTAGTGCTCGCACTTCAACCCTGGCAGCGTCTCAGAGAGCGCATTCAACCCCTCACCCCCTCCCTCGACAGAGCCACGCGGTGGTACGACCCGCGCCGCTGCCAGCAGCCCTGCCTCGCGCTTCGAGCTTGCTCCGTATCCAGGATACGGCATACTGCTGGCAGCGATTCAAAAGAACGAGCCGTTAGCGGCGGCGCCGAGCCGTTAACGAGCCCAAACGGGAAACTCTCGCTCCGCGGCGCACGGGAGACCGAAGCACACGGTAGGAGAAAACACGCGCGCACACACCTATCACGCTCAATTGCCGAGAGCGAGCCGTGGTTGAGGAGAATTTCTCTATTTCCATCGCCTCATTCCCTTACCAGTGAGGTCTCCCGCTTTTTCACGCCTCTGGGAGTTCCTCAGCGGGAATATTTGGGAGTTACATTAAACAGACAATAAAAGCTGTGTTGCACAGTCGAGCGAGAAAATTCCGCGCCATTTCTCCTCAGAACTCACGCATACTGTTGTGTTTTCTCCCCTGCTGTCTCATGCTAGCAATCGATGTGTCATTTCAGACATTTCACCCTTCCACAACAGCATTCCCACAAAACAACTTCAAACTGAACGCCGACATGCAACCTACTACCATTTTCCCACAAAGCCTAGTCAACCCAATCCACATCATAAAAAAATAAAGGAATAAGAAGGACAGCTGGTGTATCAACCAAAACAGACAGTAAGGAAAGAGAAAGGGAAGCTTAGCAAGGCAGACCTGAACTGAAACCAGTCTCGGTTACTGCTATAGCCTGTAGCCTGTAATCAACATCTGTAGTCAAAAGCATTACAAAACCAGTTTCCGGTTAAAACGAACCTCAAATTTCAAGACCTCAAGAGTTCTAGAATTAAAAAAATTAAGTTTAAGGCAGTCAGAAAAATCTGAGTGATAAATGCAACTGATATAAGTAACACAATAAAATTCTATGATGGAGCTCCACATCAAATTCTTTGGAATTCTAATCCCTGAGGCAGTTGATAGGTTCCAGAACTCCAAGGAAGACGATAAATGGTTTTGAGATTCTGAGGTGGACAATAAAAGGTTCCAGAACTCTACAAAAACTAACGAGTTCTAGAAATCTAAGGTAGTTGATGAAAGGTTCTCAAAGTTTGAGGTAAACTAATGTTCTAGAATTCTACAGCAGCTAATAAAGAGATTCAGAAATCGAAGGCAGATGATAAATGGTTCTAGAATTCCGAGGTAGAAAATAAAGGGTTCTAGAATTCTACAGCATTTAATATAACAGTTCTAGAAATCTAAAGCGGTTCTAGAATTCTACATCATCTCAAGCTAGTTCTAGAACTCCAAGGCAGTTGATAAAGGGTTCTTGTTGAATTCTGTGAATTTCTCTCGAGTCTGACCGGGGAAGCATTGGCTTAATGATCCTCTGGCTACACACGGTGCTGACGAATGTTCTAATTTTACACACAACTCAAGAAAAAACAGCCTTCAGACTGAGCAGACGTCACGTTGCCTCTGAAAGTGAGAGAGCGGGGACAGAAAGACAAAAACTAGGGATGCACCGAATCTAACATTCTTGGCCGAAGCCGAACATGATGTGAAACACTTGGCCGAAGGCCGAATAATACCGAACACCGAATATGGTTTTTGCATTTCTTCTATTTATTAAGCTATTTTTTCACTATTGCACAAACTGAATAGTCAAAATTTGCTTTTAAAAATTTGTCTTGCTTTTCAATAAAATACAATACAACTTAATATAAAATTGAGCAAAACAAAATACATTAAAACAAAAAATTGTAATAGCCTATATTAATTAGGCCTATAACTGACTGGTAAAAGAATGTAATGTAAGTTACTCTGTACCCCTACAACAAAACACTTCATTAAAAACTGTCATTCCACATTAGGCCTATAAACTAAAAATACGAATAAACTAAAACTGTTGGATTATTATAGGCTACGTTGCAAAATGATTTTAAGAAAAAAAAACATCGAACGCAAGCAATTCTGACTGATGCTGACTGACAACCATATCAGTTCACGTCTCTCCTCCAAACTCCGCCCACAGAAGCTGACTGTTCTCTGGTGCACTCGTGGCCGGGATGCACAGAACATACTTTGACAAGTTGTTTAGTACAGGGAACTGTGTGCGCGCGATTCCAAAGGATGTCGCGAGCGGCGGGGCTACTGTCAGACAGCCCGCTCCCGTCTGAAGTACACAAGTTACCGACCGGTAAAGACGCTTTCATTCGGAAATTTACTTCCGTGCGGCAAGTCCCGTGCTGTGTCTTTCTCTGACACCTTAAAATGCTCCACACACACACTGCCAAAATGTTTTCGGCAGTAATAAAGCGCACGCGGCTCTCTCTCTCGTCTCTCTCTCTCTCTCTCTCTCTCTCTCTCTCTCTCTCTCTCTCTCTCTCTCTCTCTCTCTCTCTCTCTCTCTCTCTCTCTCTCTCTCTCTCTCTCTCTCTCTCTCTCTCTCTCTCTCTCTCTCTCTCTCTCTCTCTCTCTCTCTCTCTCTCTCTGGCTGGTTGCTGCTTGATCGCATCACGAGTCATGTTCGGTAAAATTTATTCGGCCATTTCTACACATTCTGCCGTACACATTACCGAACTTGCGTTTTTTGCTATTTTCGGCCGAACATTTTCGGTGGCCGAACATTCAGTGCATCCTAAACAAAAACGACAGTGAAAAAACAAAAAAGAGCAGGATATGAGGATGAGAGAGAGAGACAGAGAGAGAGAGAGAAACTCCCACCGTGTGATTTTTAATTGAGAGAAAGGCAGGACTGAAGTGGGAGTTGTGATAACAGAGGGGAAAGGGTTGAGGTGGCCTCCTTAGAAGCGGTGCATCATTAACGCATCAGGAATTTTCGCTGACAGTCGGCCAGAGCAGGGCTGAGAGTGTGCGGCTTTGTATTTAATGTTTAGCGCATTCTAAAGCGTCTGTCTTTATCAGTCAGTCTTTGTTACACAAACTGGCGAGTTATTCCACCATAAACCTGCATTGCTGCTTCCAAAATACTTTACGGTAAACCATTAGAATGAGAATTCTTGCTTGTGCTAGAAGCGCGAAAGAACTAAACGTACACGCTCAAATAGACGAGTGTGAAAAGTCAGACCTTTGACTTGAGCCGTAAGGTCTGAACCGCAGTGCTGACTATTCTGGGCAAGAACCGCCCACCTAGATAGGAAGAAATCCAGTTTATTACGTGCCGTTTTAGGGCGGGTTTACCTGAAAAAAAGTGTTTTTACGTCAAACTATTAATGAAGCAGCAGTCTCCTTGAACAGTCACTTGGAAAAAGAGAAATGGAAAATGTGTTTACACTCCGAGGGCAAAATCTAAAGTACCCATTATTTTACAAAGGCAGGAATACGGTTCAAAGTATACCACAAGGCCCCAAAACTTGAATTTCAAATTTTGCAAATTTCAAAACCGCTAGCCCCACATTCTTTCAAATTTAGAGATGATTTCATCCTCAAAGAAGGTCATTGTATCCTAGTTTACCTTGTAAATGTGACTTTATTTCCAGGTCGACTGATAACAACTGGTGAAAAAACAGTGGGCCACAAAGTCAGCCAATCAGATTAAAGTTTGCCGTATCAAGAAAGATTTAGCCAATTGTGTGTGCAATGCAGACGGCAGAGTATGGCCTGTGGGGCTGTTTGAGGCTGAGACTATATGTTTTATAACCGCCGTCAGTCTGAGAGCCGAAGGTCTGTATCCTGCAATTTGCCGGGCTTGGCAGACAATGACAAAACAGGGTGTGACACACACGCCTCACCGGCTGTGACCCTGCAAGATCACGCTTTCTGCTGGTTACAAAACTGCAAACATCCTCACACAAACACCAATTTAAGAGAAACACAATCTAGCAAATTGAACAGATCAGGTGTACAGATGTGACGGGGTTATTTAAGGTCACAGGCCGTGTTTTTGTGGTCGGCGCCTACATCAAAAGATCCCCTCGTGCGCAGAGCACAGAACGGATGGAATCTTTAAGCGGCCTTGAACGGACAGTCTGACCGGCGGACACGCTCATGCAGTCGACTGTGGAAAACATGCCGGTTTTTCCACTCGAGCCTGGTTAATGCATGAAATGCGGGCCAAAATGACTCAATCGCAGAGCTGCTCAAAGGGGCCCACGAGTTTCATCAAGCCAAGAGCGGTCTGTTTTGAAGGTGCGTGCGCATGAGAAAATGGAAATGATTGCGAGAGAGAGAGAAAGAGAGAGCAGGGCTACGTGCTATTTGCGTGTTTACTGCAGTTGCGCTGGGACCGAGATGAAGTGCCACGTTTGAGCGTGTGAACTCTCGTTCCCCTGACTTTGACGTGCGCACACGGAGCAGCTGGCAAGGTTTGTGTTGAAAGCTTCGGCCGCGCAGTCGTGTCATATTTTAGAACTCCGGCAGCGCGGCGGAGCTGCACGTAGCTCAACACGCACACACAAACGCATCGTGCTGGCAGCTCAGCGCACCGCTCTTGGCTTATCTCTCGCACACACACAGCGAGAGCAGCTTCCTGTCTGAACCAGGAGCGAGCGGGGGGTGAGCGGAATGAACGCAAGACTAGAAAAACAAGCCGCTGTCGACTGAAAAAAAAACACACAAAGACAGACGGAAGGTCTGTCCCCACCTGCTAAAGGCCAACGCGAGGGCGCGGGGGGGGTGTGGGTGCAGAGGGAGAAATGAGGAATAAAAAGGGCGGGAAGGATTACATTTTATCTCTCTTCCTCTGACACACAAACACACACGCGTCTCAACACAGCGGTGCCGAGTGCCCTGCGCTGCGCGCTCCATTGCTCCCCCGCCGTATCTGTGGCGCACGCACAGCCCCGCGAGAACAGCCGCCTTAAACCGATGTCACCGAGCGCATTTATAAAGCCATTAGAGCAGAATTAGACCCCAAGCGGCAGCGCGGAAATCACAAAGCCCTGCGCCGCAGAGGTAACAAGAGCGAGAAAATCCACCACAACACAACACGTTAGCCCTCTCCAAACTTGAAAATAGAAAAACTACTAAACTCTCGATGAAAAATTATATAAAAACATTGCTTTAAAAAACTATTGTAAAACAAACAGATAGTGACAAAATAAAAAGTGATTTTTATTAATTTATTAATGTTCCAATTATTTTTTAAATAAACGTATGTATAGTTATGTAAACAGCTGCAATGAAATAGATAAGGTATTATTAGAAATTAGTCTAAAATATATACATTTTTAAAATGATGTATTTTTAACATATACAGTACAAAAACTGTGCTGCTTAACTGCTGGTTTCTGTTCTGACAGAATCAGACACCTCTCAGTTATCAGATACGCTGAAAAACCTCCCTCCCCGTCTGCTCGGTCGCTAATGACGGGCGTTAGCTCGGGCTGCGAGAGCTCGGGAGGTGCGTGGAACGGGCAGCTAATGGCTTAAAACAGCACGTGTTTAGCACCTTCATCCGAATGATTAATTAACGTAGAGATTACGGAGAGCACTTGTCAGATCGCTGATTGGACCTTAATGGCAAAGAGCCATTCTGCTTGAGAGCGGAATTACTGACGGAGACTAGCAACTGCAGCAGAATCAGAGCGAGAGCGAGAGATGCTTCACACATCACGCGCACACAACACATAACGAAAGGTTTCAAACTACGCACAAAGGCCAATTTTCTGAGTCATAAAAGGAGGCGACGACAAAACACGAATGTAAACAGGCAGCATCGTAACACTGCACGAACGTCAGTGTTGGCGGACCATAATGAAAGAGAGTGTGTGTGTCAGTAAAACTCTCAAGTTGAGAGCCTGAGGGAGGTGAGGAAACACAAACAAGCGAACAAGAAACGCGGGGGGGAGGGGAAACGTCAAACGCGCGTGTCTCGGTACGTGTGTGGAAGCAGGCAGATGTGTGTATTCGGATATACACAGGGGACGACGACGAAGCCGTCCGGTCATTTCAAACAAACCGAAAACATCGATTAACACACAACAACAAAACAATGGAACGAAACGTAGGGAAAATGTAGCATGTAGTTGAGAAACAGAAAAGCTAGAATGCAGGCACGCGGTCGCATACTGATGTAATGGACAAAACGTGAGGAAAAAAACGAGAGTAACAGATGGAACAATAAAAAATAAATCTGGAACCGTAAACTAGCTTGATCCCGACACTGAGCGAGCGTGTTGTAATCTAAAACAGCAGCCCCGCTTCGTTGCTAAAAACGGTCCGTAAAACGCAACGAGAAACTTTCCCTTTCGGTGGAATCCAAGGCGCCGGAGCAAGGAGGGGGGATAGAAATCATGCGCTCGCAGCAGTAATCGCTCATTTCCTGTTCTCCGTGCCAGTCCTTTCAGACGCGCTGCCGGAACTAATCTAGCTCCCCATTAATCTGCACAAATTGGACACGGAACGCCGCACCATTCCAGAACCCGCCGTATCCCAGAACTCACAGTCTTCCAGAACAAACACAGGTATGAAAAATAAAAACACCAAAGGTTTACAAAAATCTACCATAATTAAACATCAAAATATTTGTTGTTAATAAATGCAACTCGTCTTGTGCACAATTGCCTGTTAATAAAAAAAAATGTAAATAAAGTTTCTATTCATTAAAAATATAATAATATAACAGCTATTTACACCTCTCAAAACAACTGTTCATCTAAAATAAAATTGCCAGGTGGATTTTGAAAAATTACTCCTACAACATTTTAAATTTCATAGAAGAAAAACTAGCATGTGTGGTTGCTATGCATTACTATGCTGAAGGTCTTCTGAGTGGTTGTTGGTGTGTTGCTATGCAGATGCCAAATTGTTGCCAGGGTGTTGCTAGGCATTACTGTCCCTAGTAAAAAAAAAAGTCTGATAGTCTAGATATGGACTCAGATCCCTCCTTTAATGTAAATCTATGGGATATTTTCCATTCATTTTATTGTCTGCCAATCGACTGCCACAGCAACCCCTCCCACTTGTCACCGCAACCTTTCCACAACACACCACATGATTTGTGGTATCACTCGTGTCTGTAGTGCGATCGCTGTGTGGTGAGTTATGAACCAAAGTTTGCCTTTCCAAGCGCCCCTAATAATATAATTGGAATCAATAAAATCTAATTAAATTCTGACATTCTTTAAGAAAATTGCAGCCCACCAATATTCAAATGAAAGGATAAAAAAAAAGACAGGCAACGTTTTAAAAGATCGGCTACAGGTTTCGAAAGGGTTAAGACTTTCCGCTAAGAGAAAAGAGAAAGCGCAAGGACGAGGCAGAGAAAGCGTGTCAGAAAGAGGGAGAGAATAATGCGAGTGTAGAAGGTTGTGAGTGGGAGTGCAAAAATTCGAACGGAGAAAGAGACGAGACGTGTGTGTGTGCGCGCACGACAGAAGAGAGGAAAGAGAGAGGCTGTCGCAAGCAGGGGAAAAAAAGTGTGTGCGTGCTCATGCGCCAAGCGATCGCTCTGTGCCTGTCAGGGGCTCTCGCATGTCAGACTCAGTCTCACGCAGAAATAATGAACGGAGTGAGACAGAACAACCAGAGAGAGAGAGAGAGAGAGAGAGAGAGAGAGAGAGAGAGAGGGATACGCGCAAATGCGCACACTTACCTCATATCCCAGACGTGCAGCTCTCTGCAGCAGAGTCTCGCCTGCATTCTTGTTGACGATGAGTCGGCGTGCTTCGGGTGGCATGGGCCTGCTGGCCAATGTCTCGGCCGGCACCGGAGGCACGGGGGCAGCTGGAGGTGTTGGCGTTTCTGGGACGATGCATGGTGGGCTCGGGGGTGCGGCTGGTTGGTAGGCAGGGGAAGGGAGGCGGGCTTTTACCGGAGAGGACTCGTAATCGGAGAGCGATGCTGGCCGCTTCTGGGCAGAACGTTTCAGCGCCTGCTGGGAGAACAAAAGTGGTGTTACGTTGGCATGTATGACAGATCGCAACGACGTGATAATCAAACCATCACAAGGGCTCATATTTCACACAGATTTTTTCCCCAAGTTATCACCATCATCTCTTTATCGCTCCCTCTCTCTCTCTCTCTCTGTTCTAGCAGACGAAGACAAAGATGGAGCGGAAAATGGTGATGGAGCAACAGACAGGGTGGAGCGTTAATTCATCACAGCCACAAGTTCAAAGAAGGCATAGTTATATGATTGAGAGGGAAACATCGAAATTAGGATTTTTTTAAATATACAAGGCCATATCTCACCAATGTACAGAATATAATTTTTTTATAAAAATTAAAATTATTTAAATACAATTATTTTTTTAACTTAAAATTCAGAGTAAAATAAATGAATTCATAGATTATTTTCCCTCAAACAGGATTTTTAAGATTTTAGTCTAACTAATGTTGAGACATTCTGTGTGCCTCTCAACATAAACCAGACACACAACTACAACGACCAACAAAAGTTCCTCTCATGCACACAGAGAAAGAGAGAGAGAGAGAGAGAGGGGGAGCGCCGCATGGTCAGCAAGGTTATTTTTGGCGCAGCTCAACGGGCCGAAACAAACAGAGACTATTTACACTTGCGCAAACTTCCCATAAACACATTTTTTAACGGAACGACGTTGATCTTTCACGCCGGTTGTTCTAGGCCGCATGTTTGTTTGCGAGACGGATGGAGTGCTGTAAATCCATCAGCGAGCACGCTCGCCGCCAGGGAAAGTTAAACAGGAAGCGGCGGAAGACTTAGGCTCTCTCCCGCTTGCTTTATCTTCCCCACCCTCCCACATGCCAGCTCTCTATCTGTGGAGCGCAGCGGAGCGGTCAGATGAGCAGGGAGGCTTGTGTGTGCGTAGGATGCAAGTTCATGCGAGCGGCCTGATGGTCGGGATGGGGGATTATAGGGTGGAAACTCCACCCTCCCCAGAGGACTTCCACAGCGCAGCAGCTGTCAGAGCAAAACACACACACAAACGCACAGCTCTGTCACAGCCGAGCCTCAAACAATTTGACGTTACACTGCAGGAAAAGTCTCATGCATGTTTTTTTTAAATAGGGATATACCGTCGACTTTCTTGAAAAGCCAACTGGACTAGCAGACTAACCCAAAGTGTACCATTGAAATGTCAAATCGACATGCAGAACGCAGCGCATGTGTGCTGCATCTGCGTGCGACTCGGCAACAGGGAGAACTGGGTGTTATTTAAAGAATGCACAGCGTGTTCGCTGAGGGAATAGTTTTCCTTGACGGAGAGGGAGAGTTCGGAATTCTGACCCGGCCTTCACTTCACCCCACCCCCATTCCTGCCTCTCCGCTGGGAATCTGCCTTTCAGCGCAAGGAGGTCAAAGCAACCGCACTCTAAACACACACGCTGCGACCCCCCCCCCTTCCGTCAGCGCTGAGCTATCCCAGAGAGCCGCGGCGCTTTCCTAATTGGGATGATTAACATTGTTGTGATTGGAGACACGTTTTTAAACGGTTCCTCGCTGAGCCCGGGGAGAACGCCTGGTTGCGGGCCAAAGCAAAGAGCACAGCGGTTTGCATCACGCACTGACGAAGACCGGACATTCTCGAGCGTGGAACCAAACAGCGGTGACCTTGAATTATTATGCCAGATCTATCCATTATCTTTCCATACATCTCTATGGTGGTCTCCCCCAAGTATGTGACCTTCAACAACTTTAATTAAACATTTAAAGCCAATCACTTGAGCCTTGTGGCGAATTCTGACAATGTTGACTGGCAATAAGCACGGACCCCAAGACACACACTAGCGACTACCCTGAACTGTGATGTCACACTCTTACCTTGTGTTGGTGGGCGGGGCTGAGTTCGGGGCTGAGTTCAGGGCAGTCCTCATTGGTGGACTGCAACAGCATCCTGCGCTCCTGCAGGCCGATGTGCTTGGTTTTGCATTGCCGCTTGCCCTTTGGCTTTTCAGGGTCGCCGTGGCGTCGCAAGCGAGACGGAAAGGTGCCATCAGAGTCTTGGGAAGGCGAAGAGGAACCGGTGGACTTGCGATGCTCCTTGAACCGCTGTCGCTTGTCCGAGAAATGTGACTGAGGTGGGGAGGAAAATTTACGTATGGAGGCATCTCCACTGAAGCCGTCGGAGAGGACAGGAATGGCTAGAGGGAAAAAATAGAAATTATTTCAAATATTTATATTTTTTTGGTTAATTTAAACCAGTAGTTGGGTTAGTCCATATTTCACCGAAACATGGATGGAAACAACACAGCATTTTTTTAAGTGTGGCATCATTGTAGGGAAATGTTTGCCAAACACTCTTATTCAACGATAAAAGCTTAAAAAATTAAATACAAAACAAAAGATAATTTGAGCAAAAGTTAATAAACATAAATGAAAAGACTTTTTCCAGAATTATTTGGCCGCAGATTCTACAGAATCAGTAATGTAAATATTTTCAAAAAAATAAATCTCGCAAAGTGCACATATGCAGTACATCATTCAAATATAATTGAAGAGAAAACAAAATAACCTTTAATGGCACAAAACATGGATGGCGGCATTACATTCTCATGTTTGCAGGAGAGCTCATTGTGAGCAACACACACAGATCAAACCAACAGAAGCCTCTTGAAGGTCTTGTTAGGTAAATCAGACAGACAGCGGCAGAACGGACAACAGTAGACAGACCGCCTTGTTTTGAAGGACGGACAGAGGAGATGGAGAGAATGCACAAACATCGATGCATCCTCTGTTTCGCCTGCTTGTCGTTTCACATCACAAGACCAATGTGATAAAGCAACAAGAACGCAAGATGAGAGTTAAAAAAAGTGTAGAATAGAGAGAAGAGCGCAGCGGTGAGAGAGCCAGACAATAAAAGGGTAAGCACAAGGCTGAGAGAGAGAGAGAGAGAGAGAGTTAGGCTGAAACAGAGCACGCTCCACATCTGTTCCATTATTCATCATATCCCCTGTTCCGTCGCACGCACACACACACACACACACACACACTCGCGCGCACGCAGATTGCATCGCGTGGAGGAAATCTCTCACACGCGAACAGAGGACGTCAGGAGAACGAATCAAAAACACGCAAAACCAATATGAAAAACACAGATTTATTGACTGAAAGATATTTCACAATTAAAAATGTTCTGCTTTCAAATGTTTTGTGTACTTGAAGAATATTTTATAAAATACGTTTAAGTTTTACAAACGTCATAATTTTACTTTCAATTAAAACCAATAATCATATATTATATGTTCAAATATAGTTAAAATTTTACAATATAGTTAAAAGTTGCATTCGAAACTTAGCACTAATTTTGTGCTGTTCATTTGCTGTTGTTAATTTGTTATATTGGCCAATACTACAGACATCAATGATTGACATAAACAGCCGTAAAATGGGTAGAACCTGCACATGCGGTTCTGTCACACACCTGAGAATGAGAACCTTACCGAAAACATTTAACACACAGACCACCAACCGTGCACCGTCCAGCATGTGTGTGCGCGAGCGAGAACACGTCCCCATAGGCAAACCGTTCCAGTCTACGTAAAGTGCTTCTCTCCTTCAACAGGCTAATTAAAGTCCTACCCCGAGACTCTTGAGACCAGATTCACCACACCTACCACCCCCCCTACACACACACAGACATACACCCAAGTGTGTGTGTTCTCTAGCCGAAGAGGAACACTCAATTAGCACAAGGGATGCAAAGACCTTAAAGCTTTTAAAATCAACAGAACAAAACCAGCGTACTAAACAGACACACACCCCCTGGGGCTTTACGGCGGAGAGTTTTGATTCGGCAGTATGCGTGTCTTCTCTCACGCCTTATCCCAGACTACGCAAATTATTCTGCGTATGTATGAATTCCCTGCGCAGAAGTGCGAGGGGCGCGCGTGTGTAGCGGGAGACGGATTTTGACAGGGACATCTGGGGGATATTAGCCTCCCATTAGCACGCAACTGGGCACGCGTACACATACGCACACACCATAATGCATAAACCAGCAAACCACAGAGTGAAACAAAGATAAACATGTATAGCACATAGTAGTTATGCTAGTGACGGGTCGTGCAGGTTGCCTGGATTGTTGTTTTACTGTATGACTTTCTTTCTTCTGCAGAACACAAACAAAAATATTTAAAAAAATGTCGGTAACCAAATAACATTGATCCCCATTGACTTCCATAGTATGAACACAAAAGAAAGACAATTCTCAATTCTTTTGTGCTACACAGAAGAAACAGTCATTTAAATAACAGGGATTAAAATAGCTCAAGTTTTATAAGACTCATCTGGAGACCCCTGCATCCGGTTCCACTCTAATGCACCCCATCCCTTTGAATGCAAGAACGTGTCATGTAAACATCACGTCAAAAGCTGAAACCCAAACCTGCTCAATTAGACCAGAACAATTAGTCAACCAGCTCTTGACGCAACCCACCAAACCCGTCCATTTTTAAAACGCGCCGTTTTGAACTTCTCTAACACACACACCCGACTGAGGGATTGAGAGAGAGATAAAGAGTCTCGTCTCTCGTCTTGCTGCTCTCTAATCCTCCTGACAGAACGCCAGCACAATATCCAGCAGCCAAGATACTGACGGGCAGCTACACACACACACACACACACACACACTCACGTTGCTATTTGAACAGTTTGGAATCTCATGGCTCATTACTCTGTGGCATGCACTTTCTCGCCGATGCTTTTATACCAAGAAGGAAGCGAGCGTCTAAGCGTGTGCGTGCGAGAGCGCGTGTGCCTGTCAATCAACAAGAATCATTATTGCGATCCTAAAGCCGCAGACACGGGCGACGTGCTCCGCTTTCCTCTAATCTGCCTTTCCCCGCTGTTTTTCACTCCTCGCTCTCATCTTTCACCTCAGCTCTACCCTCGGCGCTCCGTATCCCCTCTTCATCTCTTTCTGCTATCTTTCGCTCCTCCGTTCCACCCTTTCCCTCTCCTTTTTAACAGGCTTTCGCTCCCTCTCTCGCTGTATGTCTCTTTTGTTCTCGCTGATCTGCACGCCGGTCGTGTCTCTCGGCTCGATTCCCCCCTTCTGGGTCTTTCTTTGCCCTGCATAAATAAACGAGACGCTCTTTGCTTAGAGTACCCTTTACAGACCTAGACCTGCCCTTCGTAGGTGAAGTTTGTGATTTTTCAAATGTATTTTCGAACAGTTTGGGTTCAAGAGCTAGACAGATAAATTGGGAAACCTTCAGATAAAACAGGATAACAGATGACAAAACCAATTTACACCACGGCTCTCTCACCGTCTGAAGTCCAAGGTCCAGCTGACACAAACGTCCTCTAAAGATCTTTTCCGACAGACTCTCAACATTTCACCCATTGTGCATCGTTGCACCGTTCTCCACAGACAAACTAGCAAATACTGGCATTTAAATGAGGTGAAAAAGCGAGGACGTACCCGTGTCAGATTCTGCATTTTCCAGCTGCTCCTTAGTCCATCCTCTTTCCGGCTCTCCTTTCCTCTTCACCGCCTTCTCTTCCAATCCGTTTGTCTTGATCTTTCGATCTACGGCAGGGGCACCGGGTGCGACTCTCTGGATCTCTGGGGGGCAGGGGTCGACCTTTTCCCTCCTGCTGCTTTGCAACGGTGGAAGAGAGGCTTTGGATGTGAGAGGGAATCCTGGGTTGGGAGCTCCGAATTGAGGCCTGTCATGGTTAATCTGTCCCTGTCTATCCCACAGATCCTGGAGATTATGGAGGTGGCGGGGTTTACTCAGCCGAAGACCTGTCAGCTCGATACACACCTTCAGATTCTTGACTTCCTGCTCGGAGGGCTGCGGCCACGCGTCTGCGGAGGGAGATACAAGACAAGAGGTTATGCCTTGCATCCGTCTCGAGATATCTGATCACAAGTGGTCAGTCGGGACAGACGCCATGTAGTATTAACATGCCTTTCAAAAGAGTCTCCGGTGACCAATTGTGCTCGGATTTCATTAAATGGAAGGTCTGAATTATATGACAGTTAAAAGAATAGTCTGCCCATGTCGACTCATGTCATTTCAAACCTGCAGAAGACAAAAGAAGATATTTTGAAGAGGGTTGCTAACCAAACAACATTGACCCCCATTGACTTCCATTGTATGGACACAAAACCACTGAGACGTCTCAAAATATCTTTGTATGTCTTCTACAGAAGAAAGAGTCATATATAGGTTGTGAACTGCATATATAAAGACAGTCAAATTACTTTTATTAATGACTGTGTCTTATGCAAAAATGTAATTCAGAACGTATGTATTTGTATGAGGGTGTCTGTTTCAGCTTAAGGGTGGCACACTCAGATCAGTATTTACCGTTATGAGCATTGTTCTCTCCAAGAAAACAAACAACCATGAGTTTCATGGCTTTTAAACTAATGCAGTGCAACAGACACCATTACACAGACGCAAACATTCTGCTGGCAAACGCTGCATTTTGGAACACGTTTAAATGATGTGAAATTATACAAAGGCTGTTTTGATCCCAAAAAACGCCCTTTAGGCGGAGAGCAAAGAGAAAGGCGGCCAGAGAACGCCCGGCAGTTGTGTTTATTTGGACCATGTGACGGCAATAACAACAAATCAAGAAGGCCAGTGAATGGATCAAAGCCGGAGAGAGAGGGAAGGGAAATAAAATGAGGCGTGCAAGGGAGCAGGAAAGATGAGAAAACAGTTGTTGAACGCTAGAATGCGTCTAATGTAAACGCCTTTCTTATTGAGGTCAGACAAACCCAAAATTAGCCTAATTGTAAAAGGCCTCTTCGTCATTCCGGCGTCATCCCAACTAATCATTTAGTAGTTTCATCGTAAAATGAAATGGGATTAAAAGGTGGAAAAAACAGTACAGACACCATGACGAGGAGAAGAGATAGACAGCTCAAACATCTACCTGAAATCAGTCTTGCCCTCTTTGCTGCGGTACAGTTATCGTCCTCTTCTCTCGACCGTCTCTCTCCCTCCTCTGCGGCGCGCGTGCAATCAGGGTGGCCTTGGCTCAGCTCCAAACCAAGTGCACGTTTCCTGCTCGTCGCCGTGCCAACAGACCCCTCCTCCTCCCCCTTCACATCCCTCGCTCTCTTCTCTTCCACTCGATGGGACTGCGAGACGTCGGCAGGCAAGCCGCACCGCTGGAGCACGGGAACTCTGTTGTTTGCACACGTGGGCGTCACACCTGCACAGACACACAGACGTGTTAGTCAAACACTTTACGTCATGGCTTTGTGAAGAAAGGCCCTTTCAACGGCACAGAATGCAAGTTCAAAGGAGCACTAGAGGCCGGTAGAAAACAAGGCCACTGGATCACAGGGAGAGTGAGACAGAGAGACAGGAAAGAGCTTGAGAAAAACAAACCCCTACCCTGGACACTTGCGTGTTTGTGCTAACTCCACCACGCCCTTCCTACACAGAGAGCCAGACGGCAAACAGGGACGGCTTGCTCGCTCTCTCCGCGAGCTTAAATTAGGCCGAAACATTCGTGCCAAGATTGCAAGCGGCAACCCGAGTCTCCGCTAACCGCCCCCTCCCCTTTCTCCCGTTCTGTGTGTGTGGCAGTGAAAAGCGCTCCTTGAGAATGTCTCCCGGCAGACTTGAGAGCAGGAGCGCAGATCAAAGACAGGCGCTGGGAGCTCGCCCGCTACTCAAACAGACATAACACAAGCACTCTCACCATATATAACGCCACGCAAGCACGCAAAAAAGCATGCTACTTATAAAGCTGCCTCAAATATCATAAGACACACGTACGCCAAATGTCCAATGACTATCGTCTTTACAAAAATGCATCTACCACAAAAGCAGATACTTGTACATAACAGCTTTAATTAACACTCTGTGGATGCCAAACAGAACTACCCTCATACTGGCCCGGGCAAGAATGCAGTCTGCCCTGCCCTGGCTCGGGCTAACGCTGACACGCACAAAAAGCATGTGACTAACACCACATGCATCCCATAATTGATGGCAACGTCTGCACCATAGCAACTCTGGGCTAAAGCGCATTTCCATGGTAACATTGTTCGGGAGAGCGAGAGGGATATACTGAAGGACAGAGAGAACATAACATTGAGCGAGAAAAGGTAGACAACGTTAAATTATCAACGCTTAAATCAATTAGGTGAATTATATTGACTTTTGAAAGCGATGGGATCTGACAGGCGTGATGAACTTCCACAGCTCGAGGCCCTTGCAAAATCTTCCCTGGAAGTTTCTTTTAACCATTTCCCCCCCACTTTATTTGCCCACTGAGCATCGTAGAAACTGCCGATCTGCTCTGTTTACGTAATCCAGAGAGCTGTTAACTGTCCGTGTGGCTGACGCACATGCAATCGCACACACATTTTGACCCACATGCACAGGAAACGCCTTGCCTCTGTGAAAGCCGCCAGGGAAAGCAAGGTCACATAGCAGCAAAGTGTTGATTTGGAAATCTGATGGCAATAGGCCATTAGCAGAGCTCAAGTGGAAAAAACATGAGTCAAAACGGCCAAGAAAGAGAGGGTGAGGGAGAGACGGAGAGAAAGAAGCAGAGAGTGTGCTTATTTATGTAAGTGACGCCTGTTTGAGGGTGGCGGTGGCGGAAGCCATGTTTACCACGCTGTTTCCGTGGTTTAGCGCTTGTAGATGGAGTGCCCCAGTGCAGGGACCGTCCCTAGTGACGTGGAGAGGAAGTGTGCTGGGGGTTGAAGAGAGAATGGTATGCATGTGGAAGATTGCAGGAGATAGGACAACAGAAAATAGCATGCCATGGAGATGAAAGTTAGATGGCACACAACACAGATGCTACAAAAAAAAAGAGTCTGAGATAGAAATGTAAAGGAGTTCAGGAGTAGAAGACACGCGCACGCGTGTATGCATGTGCGCGCATCTTACCGTTGTGCTGCTCCGTGTGATCGGAGAGGACTGAAAGGGCTGCGGAGGGCCTGGAGCTCGGCTGGCTCCGTTCCCAGTCTCCCTCTCCGAGCTGGCTCTCTGCCAACTCCCTTTCTCGCTCCCGATCTCTCCCCGGTCCGGGCACCGCAGACGACACGCACCCCTCCTTTTCCTTCAGCTCCAGCTCCGAGAAACGGATCATCGCACGCTACAGGCACAAAGACACACACACACATAGCACAATCGTGAAACCAGACCCAGTGTTACGAGCACCAGCTGTAAAGCTTGTCTCTCGTGCGCTAGGGTACATCACAGAGGAAAAAATGCATAAAACTGGCACAAAATAAATCTGTAGCGAAAGTTGAACAGGAGCTGAAGCGCATCATATGCAGAGTATATGCAGCAGGCGCATACCAAAAACCAAAATCAAACTAACTGAGATAAGTCATGTCAAGTGATTTCCTAAAATTTGACCATGCAATTTTCAGTGCCCCTGAAAAGGGATGAAAGTAAAAAAAGGGACATAGACTTCACAACTGCCTGTGGGAGCAAAACCAAGAGTTACTCATTTTGACGGTTTAGGAATTTAAAAATAAAATGAACTGACCTCCCAGAACGCAGCTGGTTGACTTAAATTACTGTCCTCTTGTGATAATCCTTCCATCTATCAATCAGAATGGGGCTCAATATCTTTTTCAATGATTTGAATTCAAATGTTCACAAATTTAACACAAACATCAACTTACCCTGTTACGGAACTACACATTACAAAGCATTACAAGCAAGAGACTAATTCTTATTTATAAAAACATGGTGAAATTCAAGACATTTCATAATGATAAAGTTTTGGAAGCTGTTGTGTAAATGGACAAAAAATTATTGTGGGATATGTGAAAATGTGCAGACAAAACTGGGCTTATACAAAGGGACTTTTTGAATCATGCGGGGAATCTGAAATGGGGCGATTGTCCTCCGTCAGCCTCTCCGTCTCTGTCCTCGCACACTGTGTTTGTGCACTAATGACTCTGCCATTCGGCGAGCTCTATGCTGCTGGTAAGTTTTAATCTTCCCCATCAGGAGAAAACGGGACGGATTTCACTTAAGCTGGGAGGACTGCCACCACTCACATGGCTATTGGGGGAGTGTTTGAGTGTGTATGTGCGTCAAGAGAGAAACAGAGCACAAGAAGCAGCTTGTAGAAGAGGGTGTGTGGTTATGTTTGAGTATGACCCGCACATTTTTTTCCTGACACAAACACACACACACACCAGTCTCCAGGGCTCACCGGGAGGTTAACAGTTGCCTGCAGCATTACGTGCTAGCTAGGGCACGGCATGCACGCGCACACACAAACACTCGGCAGCTGAGCTTCCGCACGACTGGGCAGAGCGGCCACAGACGGCAAGCTGTGTTAACCCTTTCAGCTGCTAACTGAACCACACACTCAAGGGTGTGTTCTAACACAAACACACATTCTCTCACGCTAACTGTGACACTAGAGCCTGCTTGACAGATTCACAGTAGGGGAGCAAGAAAGGATAGAAAAAGAGAGAGCAGGAGAGGGTGGGTGGGTGGGTTAGAGAGAATCGTAATTAGAGAGGCGTTCATGATGACCGAGCAAAGTAGGATGCAAGTGCTCGCCTAAAGCCGGAAATGTAAAGCGGATTGCAGGGAACTGTGTCAAATGCAATGACAGTAACTAGTCGGTGAAGATTCTACAAGAGGTGTTTAAATTATAGCCCTCTAACTTCTACTTAAGATTCCTGAATGAGTCTTAAACAATGTTGTGTGAAATACAATGAAGTGTGAAATGGTCCAAAATTGCACAAACTTTCCTATTCATTCTAACAAATGTACAAGGAGTGTGCAACTCACCTGCAGCGCTCGCTGTTCCCGGCTCAGTTTGCTAGAGTCCGCATACAGCTCGGTTGTGACGCATTTGAAGCGGTCGCCAACGTAGCCTGATGAGTTGGCTATTCTCTTGGCCAGGCTGGATCTCTTGTTTTTAGACAATCCATGTTCTTCTTCCTCGTCCTCATGGGACTCGTCGTCTGCCCTATCCTTGCCCACATCCACATATTGTCGATTAGCATGGTGCCGATCAACTTTGAATTCTGCTCCATCGGCCCGAGCCCTTTCGCCTGATGTTCTGGCACACCGCAACGTCTGCTCCTCCAACATGTCTGGTAGTGGGCTATGCTCAGATGAGCTCTCCTCACCCTGGCTATGCACAGGGGAGTCAGCCTGCGTCTGAGGCCGAGGTGAACTGCATACCTCTGGCTGCCACTCTGACTCAGCTGGCCTGGATATGGCGGGCTGGCCGGAACGCAAGATCTGCATGAGCTCTGGCTCCTTACCTTCAGAATTACTGCCACTCTCCTTCCCAGTCCCACTGCCGACTGGCTTAGCTGGCTCTTTGCTTTTGGCATCAGTGACACTATGTTTGTCTGGCTCTGGACTGCCATCTGTGTCATCGTGGACCAGGTCAATGCAGACAATCTCCTCCTTATTCACTATGTGATGCTTGCTCGGAGTCCTAGAGCTGTGAAATTCTTGCCTCTCAGATTTGTAACCCATTTCGGTCTCTGCGATGCTCTGGCGCTTATATGGAGGCTCGTCGTGGTGCCAAGGCTTTTCCAAAGGCCTGTGTCTCAGTTCTAGACGCTCAGAAACTTTGTGGTCCAAGGGCAGGTGGGGAGACATTAGTGGGTGAACCATCTCTTGTGAGTCGTGGTAGGTCAGATACTCTCCATGGCTAGGTGGGATTCCGTAAGGGAGACCGTGTTTGGGTGGCAAACGTGCTGAATACAGACTGTTAGTGCCGAGAAAACCCGGGTGAGGGTACACTGGCCCTTTTCCAGGCAACTGCAAGTGAGGGAGAGACAGACTCTCAGGTACTGGATATGAAAGATATCTGCTAGTATATGCTAAGCTGGGAGGAAGATATGTTTCACCATGAGTCATGTAGAGGTGGCTTGGTGCATGTCCGTTCTCTAAATGTGACTGCTGGTGCTTGAAGCCAATTTCAGGCATTTCAGTTTTTTTTTGTGTTTTTGAGGGCTTTGTAGCTGAGGGGTGACCATGGTTATTAGTTGGAGTCTTTTCTGGTGGGGTGGGAATTGACTTTGTCCATTCACCATTCACCTTGGGGGACGGTGAGGCAGATGATGGCCGAGATGTTGTAGTTATGACAACAGGGGCAGAATTTGGGACTGAGACATTGTTTTGGTCATCAATTCTGGGACAAGAGGAACTTCTTGACTGTGGCACTACATGCTCAAGATTCTTGTTCTTTATGATATTGGAGCCTTTGCTTTGAATAGCCTCAGAGTTGACTGTCTGGGTAGGACTTGGCACCACCCATGAAGATGACAAAGTGCTAATTATCTCAGGTCTTTCTGGAGTTTTAGAAGTGCTAACGGCAGAGGATGACGGAGAAAGAGTTTCTTTCAAAAGCTCCCTGTTTGGGGGAAGCCCATAACGAGAGGTGGGGGAATAACCAAGTTTAGCTAAGGCCTCTAATTTGGATTGATATCCATTGGGAGGTCCTTCAAAGTCCATGATTTTAGCAGATAGGTCTAAAGGCTTATCTGCTGGGTCTTTGGTAACAGGGCCGTGTTTTTCAGGTGGTTTCTCAGAAGAGATCTTAACAGGTGAGCTGCTGCCTTTTCTTTCATTTCCTGTACCTCTGGTCGACTCCTCTTTGGCTTTAGGTTTCTGGGTAACGGGCCGAATTGGGGAGCGTAGCTCCTGGGAAATGTTGGTAATGTACGTAGGGTGAGCAACTGATGGAGAGGATGAGGAAGATGAGGAAGGACTCCTGTAAACAGGCTTTTGAAACTCAACAGTGCTGTCCACAAGAGGTGGAGGGGGTGGAGCTGCAGATGGCTGAGGGGGGCGTGGTGTTGGACGGGGAGGTTGCATTGTGTCTACTGATATGGAACTGGAGTTGCTGCTAACTCCAACACTGCTACTGCAGCTTACATTACTGCTAGTACTGCTCGTGTTTTTGCTGGATGGGGTCCGGTTGGATTTGCTGTGGCTGGCACTGTTTCCACTGCTGTTGTGCTGCCGGTCACTAGATGACTGGTGGTGAGCCTGGGTCTGCTGATGTATGTTCTGTTGCCCAAATGCAGAGGGCTCGTGGTGAATCCGTGGGCCCATGCTCTGCATGGATTTGTCCTGGTGGTGCATCATCGGTGACAGTGCTGTAGGGGCGACAGTGGCGGTGGGGATCCTGAGAGGAGGGGCGAGGGGTGAAGATATGGGTGTAGGAGGATAGGGAGGCATGTAGAATAAGCGCTCGGCACCAGCTGCACTTCCTCCTGCACCTGCACATAGAGACTGGTATGCCAGATGCTGAGGAAGGTAAGGTGGCTGTTGTGACAAGATTGATGCTTTATACATGTTTAAAGCAGCATATTTACTGGAGTCTATGAAAGGGTACATTGCAGCTTCATGATAGGGATTCATCCAGGGAACCCGCAGATAGCTACCACCATTCAGGCTTAGTTCGGGAGCTTTGTCTGCTTGTATGATGCATCTGTCCAACCCTAAAGCATCTGCACCCGTCCCAGGCATAACAAGCGTCTTCTGAATCCCCGGAGGGGATGTCTTATAAAGTCCAACGTAACTGTTTGAGGTCTTTCTAGT
This sequence comes from Triplophysa rosa, assembly GCF_024868665.1. Classification (NCBI taxonomy): domain Eukaryota; kingdom Metazoa; phylum Chordata; class Actinopteri; order Cypriniformes; family Nemacheilidae; genus Triplophysa; species Triplophysa rosa. The sequence continues at coordinate 13,127,496 of NC_079914.1, forward strand.
GTCGAGAGACATATCTGGTTTGTAGAGCAGGTCTGGAATTCGGTCACCAACAAAGCCCTTTTCTGTTGGTAGGGTCCGGATTCCTGTCGGATAAACCATTCCTCCATGAACACGGAGACTTTCCCGCATCAGGCTGGTCCGATCGATGCCGAGCGCACTGAGAGGGTTCATTCTGTAGGCTGTGCTCGCATCCACCTTAGACAAAAGAGCACAAAATGGTCATGGTGGGGTGAAGGGAGGGTAAAAAAGACATCAAACAAGCAGCAATAAGGCCCACACAACAGGCAGAACAAAAGGGAAATCTAGATTAACAACAGGTACGATCCATCCAATCTTTATCTAGAGATAAGATTCAACTTTCACTAAACGCGAGGGCAGAATTAATCACTGAAATTAGAAAGTAAATAATGTGGCAACCAAAAAAATGTAATAAAATATCAAGGGGTCACGTCACACACATTTCATTTTTATATTAAAAGCAAATAAAAAACATTGTCTAATCTCAACGTGGTTCATTCACATTTTTCTCAGGTGATTTTCTCATCACCTTAAAAAAAACTAACAGTACGTCACAACGCATTGGACTAGTCAAGGTCACAACAGGGGAATGCGGAGATCATTCTTAAATGTCAGCCCCAGGGAGTTTTAATGTATGCTTTCAGAGCAGTCAGGCAGACAGCATAGATCCCTCTTTCCATCATACATGGGAGATACCTGAGAGTTAAATTATGCCAGTTCTGCCTTGTGCATTCAGAAAGAGTACATCTGTAAACTTGTATTTAAAAAAGTTCATATATACATACATTACTTGGCAGCTTTTATTTTAGGAAAATATATGGTGTGTCTGTGTAAAGTGTGCAAGATGCTTACCATGCTTTGAATGAGGACTCTATTTCTCTGTTAGTTCTCAACAGATTCTCTGGTCTTCAGCATCTCAAGAATAATCTGTGCGGGGGAAAAAAAATGGTTTTCAACTCTTAAGAAAAAGACATTTATTTTCGAGATAAAAGTGCTGTTTTCACTTCAAGATAAACAAAGATGACTAGGGGAAAAAAATCACAGAGCAGAGAAACTAGCATAATGCAAGTGGAGAAAGAGGACATGTGAAACGCCCTGGCTCTTCGCGGTTAAGCCTCAGGGAAGTTTCTCCACCTCAACATGCTTTGGTCTCAAAGAACGTCATAGGGCCACGTGCCTTGTTATCTCAAAGCGAGGGCTCTGATAAGGAATCCCTCTGCGTTCCATAGTCGTATAAAGCAAAGCAAGGGGAGGGAGTGAGGGGGGTTTCATCATTACAGAGGAGAAAGCAGCAATCAAACCCGCCTCCCCCCTCTCCTCAAATACTGCCGCCCAGCCTCACGGCTTGGCAAGACATAACAGCAGAGCGCTGTTGGGTAGGCGAGCCGCGCCTCTGTTATTGATGGCTCTACAGACCCCAGATTTCAATAACGCAGCCCCGGAGCTTATCTAGAGACGTGGCCACAGTTGCTGCCATTGAGGGAGTGATGCAGTTTGCCCTCTGTCATCAATCAAACCAGCCTACACACACACACACAGATGTGCATGCGTCACTTCCATAGCAACCTGTCGCAAAACAGATTCAATGCATAAACAAAAGAGATTTATAAAATCAAAATTCATCACAAAGCACCTGCATTTATGCAAACAGGAGGGGTTCCATGACAAAAATAACGCTGGGTTTTATGTATGTTAAGCATATGCACATTTACAGCTCACCCCCAAAAAAAGAAATTACAATTTGTTCATCCTCATGTCATTCAGAACCTGTATATGACTTTTCATGAGGAAAACAAAAGATGATATTTTGGAAAATGTCTGTATATACAATGGAAGTCAATGGGTGCCAATGTTGTCTGGTTATCAACATTCTTCAAAATATCTTATTTTATGTGCTGCCGAATAAAGTCATATACAAACGATTTAATTATTCGATATTTTCATTTTTGAATTAAAAATCCCTAAATATAGTTACTTTCTGTCAGACTTTCACACATTTGGCATAATAATCAAACTTTACAAAATATAATCAAACATGATTTTCATAACACAGTACTTTACACCGCATACACTGTAAACAATAAATATGTTTCGATTTTACACTTTGAAGGTCTCTAAAACGCAGCAAAAAAAAGACGAATGAATAGTGAAAACAGATTTCTAGTTTTCCCCGGGACATAAAATTGCCCGTAGCTAAAAAATTTTTTTTCCCGTTCCCGAAACGTGTGCCTCCCTTCCCCCGGTCTGCCATGATCTCAAATGCTAATCCGAGTCCGACTCTGCCGTGGCGAGCGCACCAGAAACCCTCTCGCTTCAGCCATTCAGTCACGTTCTCTGTACTCTCATTTTCCGTCCCCTCTGTGACCCGCTCTTTCATTGAGCCAGCGGGGGCGCGGACATTATGCATTTGAGGGGCGCTTCGGTAAGAAGGCTACTCACCCCCCACGGAGGAAAGAAACCTCCGCTCTCAAAGACATCAATCACAAACCAAGCGCGCCGGGCGCTTTGTCTGCCGTTTAATGCAGGTGAGACGACACGAAACCGGGGTTATGTGCGGCGTTTTGACTTTGTTTCTAATTACACTGGCTTCCAAAATACCCAGAAGGACAGGTCCCCCCTCTGGGGACGTTAACATGGGGGGGCATTCTTGCGTTCACGAAAGCCAGACGTAGCGCAACTGAACGGAACGGGTTTTGAAAAGCCGTTTCCTTCTTCAAAACGCAACGCTGTTATGGCGCAAGACTGATGACGCATTGTACAAAGACTGAGACATCAGTACATAAACCAACGCTTAATAAAAATATAAAACAGAAAACATTAAACTGTGCTTATAACAAGAGCAGAATTGGTTTAGCTTTAACTTTATCGAGGTACTTAAGGAAACAATCCCTTAATTTTGCTGCGCGTAATGCGCAGCGCACGCCGAAGCTAGTAGAGCATAGGCCTAGCTAACGCATAAAATTAAAAGAATTAAAAGAAAAAAGAATGCTGCGTACAGAATGTGACAGCGTGACAAGGAGACGCCAAGGGCACGACCAGGAGTGAAAGCCGCCGCTTCGGGTCAGTGTTGACAGAAGAACACGAGACGTAAAGCGCGCGGAGAGAGCGTGAAATGTTTAGTTCCTGGGGTGTGAGGTTTTGCAGTAAGGACTCCTGTGTGGAGAAAGAAAGGCCGCTGAGATCTCGACGTAAAAGCTCCCGGTGCCCCACCACAGCCTTTTAACTGTGGCAGATCGCCAAGTCCATCGTCCGCCTCGCCGAGACTTTCTACAGCTCCTAAAGTGGCAGTAGAATGTTTTATAATATCCGATAGCACAAGAAAGGAAGGCAAATGATGTAGAAAACATTTTGGGTGAGATTAACACAAAAACAAAGGATATTCAAAACAAACGCTCATGCGCAAAATGCTATAATCACTATGCTATATATGCTTATATCCTTTATAATACAGCTCCAGCACAATATAAAAACACAGTCATTAAAGAACCAAAAAGCGCGACATATTAAAAGTGTCTATTTGTTAGGCCTAAATATATAAAAGCTTATGAATATCATTTCATTTCGGAATTTAACATGTTAATACGCGATAAATAGAGATAAACAAAGACCATTACATGAACAAAAACTACTACTCTTCTTGTTAAAAAACGCATATACAAATGAACTAAACTATTTAGTAACATTTTATTAGATATTTTGCGGACCTTTCTAAAAGTCATGGCTTTTTCCAAAATGTATCCAATAAACGTTTCTTAGTCTGAAAAACGGCCTATACCTTTAACTAAGGCAGACTGACAGCATCGTTAAATCTAAAGCACACCTTTTCATTCAACCTTGAGAGAGAACTCAATGGGCTTTTTTAGCCCAACAGTCCGATACGCATAATTTAAAGTCCGGAATAACAAACAAAACTTTTTTGTGTGTTATATGCGCTCGTGCATCGGCTGGCCCGTTATGGAAAAATGAACGCAACGAAACAGGGCGCGTACGTTTTAGACGTAACTTGTACAAAAGAGTTTATTTGCCTGCAGACATTCAGCTGCGAGAGACGATACGAACTGCCCCACGCGCTGGCAGCGCTCGCATTCCGCGTGCGGCCCCCGCAGCCATTCTCTTTCTGTCTCTCTCTCTCTCTCTCTCTCTCTCTCTCTCACCTCCCAGTCTGCCTCATGCGCTGCTGTAAAATGGTGGGTTGCTCGCGTGCACTCTAGAGACTATAGCGCTGAATCTCGCCAAGCCTCTTTCTCTCTCCCTTTCTGTGTGATAGTAGAAATCGATACGAGCTGGGTTCTTGGAGATGTTTAGCTCTAGATACCCAAAGAAAGGTTGTTTTTAGCTCGTGCAGGAAGAGATGGGACAAATGGGGTATTAGCTTGTCTGTCGACCCCGTTTTCACTCATTAGGCTTGGTAGCACAAGTGTTAATGGGCCTATTTGAGACGCATTATGTTCTTCTCTTATGCATGCATGTGCAACAACACGCGAATGCAGACGGAATTTTTTAAACAACTAATATGATAAACCATTAGGCCTACTTGTTCAAGGTGTGTGGTTTATTTTTTATTAGTGTTAAGTATTAATTAATTAATTTATGCGTCAACAGGTTACAAACGGTTTGCCAAAACACAAAATCAAAAGATTTTTGTTTAAAGTACAGAAGTTCTCATTTTGGTTCAAAAGAGAATTTCAAAGTTCAAGAGTGACGAGGTGTGTCCCAAACCGGAATAAGGTGCATTTCAACTAAGATTCCCAGCTTTCAATACGTGGGGAAAAAAGAAACAGCGCAAACAAAACCAAACAATGTATTCGTGGGTAGGCGTCGCTCCGGGGGCACGCAGCGATCCGTGCGCGCCGGGGTTCCTGCTGCGGCACAAAAGCTCGGTGAAGCGGAGAGAAGAGCTCTCCCGTTTCAGTGCGCGTCGTCCCGCGGGACCGCTCGGACCTGGAGGAAACTTCAATCAAACCGTGACGTCTCCAGCGGGAGCCAAACAACGAAAACAGATCCGGGCGCATCTCTCCGCGCTCACGAACTAAACACTGGCGAATAAAAGCGAATGAGATGCCAAGACAAAAGCAAACTCTGGCAACGCGATTCAAGAAAAGAATGAAATTCCACCAGAATTTCAGCTCGGTGATACCTTTTGAGATATATGGATTTGGTGAAGGTGTTTATATGCGAGTTTGGCTTTTGGCTGGGTGGAATTTGGGGGGTGGCCACAGTATTTTTGTGCGCATTAAGCACCATTCAAAACACAACACTTCTCTTTCCTATATCATTTTCCAACAGTACACCACCAAAACCATCTCAACTATTGACCATATTAGGCTGGTCTTTAATTTCCTATTATTTGATCTCTTTCAGTAACCTCAAATGCATCACAAATCTGCCCATGCCTCATTCATGGCCAACATCATCACTTAAAATATTCTGGTAACTGTGGCACCGGTTTAACTCAGGCCATGACTTGGGTTTACACCCGCGGGTATGTATAGAGCATTACAATACGGGTCAGACATGTCGCACTTTCTCTCTTTCAAATCTGACGCTGACATCGGAATATAGGCTGGTCCGTCTCCAGACAGGCTCCGTGTGTAAGGAGACCGTGCAGGCGTGAGCTCACGCTGAGCTGCCTGCTATAAATAAACACACCCGGCAGCCGGGGGTCGCGCCGGGGGTGTGCACGAAATAAACGCTGGAAAACAACCAAGAAGCCGCACAACGAAAGCAAAAACGTATATGCACCGCGCTATTCAATACTTATTGTGTACACAATGATCTGCCATTGTAATTACAACAACAGGTAGCCTGCGTCACCAAACACATATTTAAAGTATATATAAAATAATATTGACAGCAAAACTAAGTCACCATGCGCACGCGTAGGCCTTGAGAAGTGCGTTAGAAATCCAAGTGCGTTTCACGTGACTAAAACATTGATTAAATTGAACAGATTTGAATTTAAATGTAATAATTTAACACATGACAACAACCACTGAGCAGATTGTTTGTGCTTTTATAAAACTAGAAATTGCAGCTGTAAAGGTTGGAGAATTTGGTGTGATTTGTAACAAAGTAAAATGATTCACTGGTCACGCACTTGAAACTTGACTGTGTGATTCAAAACCCTGGAAGCCAAAAATATGAGGTAGACGTTTAGGCAAGCCTGTAAAAATATGGATGGCTCGAGAGTTCTCTTTCCACCGGGGTTCATTCATATGCGCTCTGGCACGATTGATTTATAGCGTCCACGGCGCTTTAATTACGCAGAATAGCGAGACGTCTGTGAAAAATTAACTAGAGGTTTGACTACAGGAGTAGTAGACTAGTAACTAGAGCGGCCTAACTTTGAGCAAGAGCGTGAGCAACAATATCTTAAGAGTCTTCGTGAGCTCAAACCACTTTAGCCTGTAAAGACTTTTCATAAATACTAATTAGTCATTCAGTGTCGTTTATCCGAGATAATTATGCGCAACACTGAGACACACTCAGCTGGGCAATCTGGGGGTTAGGTGTATTCCCCACTATCACACATAATGAAAATTGTTCAGACCAGCTATTGTGGGGTTATCGCTCACTATCCTGGCACTTTACCAAAACGCTGTTTTTATTTCAAGATAGCCTAAGGGTGAGTGAACGCTCCACTCTGTCTGTTAGAATGACACGACGGTCTCGGTGACAAAGTGGGTGAAAATTTCCGGGTGGGGTGAAACAGCGCGGCAGAATAGAAAACTTAACAGGTTAAAAAATGTCCAAAAAGATAAGACATGTCCTTAAACTGGCTCTGTGACAGATTATACAGTGTAAGTCACTTCCCCTCCGTCCCGGACAGACATCGAACAACTTCGTGCGCAAGAAGGTCGTCAAGTGTCTCGAGCAACACTTGTATTAAGAAAAAACAAAACAGTTTAAGCAAAACAGTCTTCCTGAAGACGCTCCTGGACAACGCATGCCACAACAAAGCTTTATTTCATTTTATAATAAGAGTCAAAAGGCGTCTATTTCCTTTCAGTCGCTAACAAAAAGAAACAGAAATGGAGGTGACCTCCAAACACGTATATGTTTGGAGGTCACCTTCATGTCTTGTTTTTATGAGCTTGAAAAGGAACTAGGAATTATGTATTCAATATATTCACAAGGTAGATAACATGCAAAAGGGCGAGGCTCGCGAATCAATAGGGCTCTCGCTGCGTATCCCATTTGGAAAAAAGTCTACGCCACCGTGAGCGCGCGCTCGCCCGCAAGCTCTCCGGCGTCGTATTACTCAATACGAGAAATGAACACACGTGAATTTCACAGAAACCAACAGTTCCACAAATCTACGATTTGTTTTCGCTTTGAATAGGCGACGTGAAGCAACGCGTCTGGCGAAAAAGGTCAGCTACAAAAAAGGAAAGTCCCGTAACCAAGGGAATGGTTAACTGAAAACAGTCCGCGGACAGATGGAAAATCAGCTCATTTAGATGGGGCAGCATTTCACAGAAAGCCTCGATATCATCACCCAAATATCTAAAACCAACAAGAAAACCAGCGAGAGATCGCATGAACATCGCCGCGGTCGCAACAACACATGCCAGTCACGCGAGACAAAGATGTTGAAAACTTGTTCGCAAAAGCAAATCCTGTCATTGCTTAACTCACACCCAGAGAGGAACATAATATCAAGACATTTACGTTTTAAAAAGTCCTGGATAAAAACAAGAACCCCTGACGTGCTTTCCAAAGGTCCGCACGAAACTGATCGCACGCATTTGCCTACAGCGGACAATGTAACGGAACAAACAAGCAGATAACGCATGGAAATCATCAATAGTACAATGTTGAAATGTCCTTACCTGAATGTATTGATGTCTGTCTTTTCCTTTTCTGAACTAAAGAGTGGAGAGTTTTCACTCTTTAAAGAGCACGGGTAATGTTTGCGATATGCAAATATCCCCGTTAAAACAAAGAGGATCGGCTGCTCCTGTTGAAAGCCGCATTACCGTATAAATAACTTAATCTGGTAACCCTTGTTTTGTCTTTGTTTTCAAAAAAAGTCCTTCAGAAGTTCAGAGTGTCTCCGGACTTGCCGAATATGAATATCCACTCCAACAAAAACTGTAAGCACACGTAGAGGATCCATATACATCCATAGAGAGGAGTTCAAACGTAATTCCCTTGGTTGGCTAGAGGACGCCGACTCTGACATGAATGGCGTGAACGCACAGGTGGTGAAAAATCCCCGTGGCTCCGGTTGAACTGAACTCAGTCTGTTAAATGACGCCTCGCAGCGCCATGTTGGGCTCGGGCGAGACAACGAGCTACGCCGAGAGAACGACAGCAATGTGTGTGCGCGTGTGTGTTTACGCGGTCCGGTCCTCACACGCACGTTTGAGTACCACCGGCTGACAAAAGCACAGCGCGAATTCCCCTTTCTCACCTTTTACCAAACGGACCGAGACTTTGGCGTCCACGGGAAAATTCGCCTAGTGTTTGTCCCGGTTCCGATATGCGATATCCCTAACGCACGGCGCGCTCTCACGACTGCTCTATGTGTGCGTGTCTCTGTAAGCTCGTGCGGCGGGGAATGAAAGCTGAGCGCTGCCTCGATCTCGATTCGTCTCTCTCTCTCTCTCTCTCTCTCTCTCTCTCTCACACACACACACACACACACACACACACACACACACACACACACACACACACACACACACACACACACACACACACTACCCAGAAGGCCAGTCGGGGGAACAACCGCAATTACCATAAACCCAGTAGGCTGTGCTCCCTCCGCACGACTCGACGCGCCGTGTAAAATGCAGTGAGGGAGGGGAACGTTTCGCGCAGCAGAGCGCACGGGCTCCGTAAACAAAATTAATCGGCAGTGCAGCTGAGAGGCTTCTGGAAAACCACAAAACTGTATTTTGGCCAATATTTTAAGGAGGGATGGTGTGGGGGGATTTATGGGATGTTTTAGGCATAAAGCTAGAGAAAATGTTGTGCATTTTATTTGTCCAAATGTTTTTTAAAGATTATTGTTTTCATTTATAACGTAAAAACATATAATATAACAAAAATATAAAACATAATATAAAACATAAAACAAAAATAAGTGAAACAATAAAACACGAGGTGGTTCCAGAAAAATATATAAATGCGTAAAAACAAGATTTCCCTAAACTAGGTGAATTAAATGTTCAAGCAAATGGAGCAAAAAAACGTTCTTTAAACTTTTTTTTCAAAGATGAGCGAAAATTCTCAAATTATTCTTATTTGTGCTAAATTAAAGCGAACGTTTAACTTGAAAACGATTTCCTTCAATAATCAATCCATGTTGACACAACTTGCATAGATCTAGAAATAACGCAGTATACGTTCATATTCTACAACACGTGTCACTACTAAAACATAACAAACGAAAACTAGCCTTAGTTAAATATTAGTAAGTTTAATAGCTACAGATCGTGGTCACTGTTTTTGTCAAGCTCTAAAGCCGGAGCGGGGTAATCGCGCAGAGGAGCTGCGTGCGTAAAAGGATTGCTCGGGGCTTTGACTGAGGATGTATTGGCCACCGCCTGACGGGTAAACCCTTCCCCCACACGCAAGCATCATCCCCGGGGAGGCGACCTGGAGGTCACCACGCTGGGGAAAGCGCGTAAAGAGCTCGGGAGCGTGCACTTCTGCACACAGGCGAACGATTCATGCTTTGGCAAAACTAAAAGGTACCAACGGTGTAATGTAGATGTGTATAGATTGTAAGAGATGCAAAAAAGGTTGGTCACGTAAAAGTTGGCCTTCTGATGCTTCTATTTTACTGAGGAGGAAATTTATTAGATTAAAAAACATAGTTGCAAGTATAAGTGTTACACTTTTAATTTGAATAAACTTTGAACTTTAAGTCTGTGGATATGATTAATTTAATAACATTACTAAGACTAACGGTACAATAAAACTTGAAGGAACATTTGTTGAAGGAACAAGTGACTATTGGATAACAACATGTTTAACAACGTTTTGGTAAAACCAAAAATACAAATTTATTCCTAACAATTTAAGAAATTGTGTTTTGTTTATCTAGTGTCAACCGGTAGCACATATGACGTAAATTCAATCATAACAGACACCATTTGATGACTGTGAAATGTATGATTCTGCGGAGATAAAAAGAGAATGATAATGTCATCTACTGATAAGAAAGTGACAACGCCTAAAATGAACTTGATTTGAAGAGCAAAGCTTAATTACTGTGTACATTCCAGAATGTTTATTCATTTAATCTAACTAAATGGATCTTTTTAGTCTTTTTAAGTAATTTTTTTAGTCAACAAATGTATTACCTTAAAGCCTCTGGTTCACATATTTGGACAATTGGCATCAGCACAGGACTCCAAAACCCCCTAAACAAACCCAGAAATAAACAAGCCATTAGGCCCAAATTAGTGCGTCGAGAGGACTGCGAGCCTTGGACATTAGGATTCTTCAGCTGACACAAACGCAACCCATTCATTAAAATCTAAATAAATAAGAGGCGAGTGTGGTGGGGCTTTTGTGCTGTTGTTTAATCTGATCTCGTCAAGGCCGCCCCTACCTTCCCCCATCCATTTATACATGCATGGGGTCTCTCTCCACCCAGCCTCTCCAGCTCTCCATTGTGTTTAGTGCCCGAGGCGCTGTGCTTCGCCTATTTCGCGGAATGAAAGACATAGGAAGGAGAAGAGACGAGCGGGCGTCTATCAGCGCCTGTACTAATGCGCGCTCACCGAGACTTGTCACTTGCAGGCGTGAACTGTCACTCAAAACGATCAGACCGGATTAAGGGTTTATACATTTATGTTGCGCTCTATCTATCTATCTATCTATCTATCTATCTATCTATCTATCTATCTATCTATCTATCTATCTATCTATCTATCTATCTATCTATCTATCTATCTATCTATCTATCTATCTATCTATCTATCTATCTATCTATCTATCTATCTATTAATAATTTACATCCTCAAATGGATGACACAGAACTCCTCTGCCGCGATTCCCCATCAGGGTCATTGTGTCGGCTGTGTCCCGTTGGGTGGGCCGATGCCTGGGTCACTCTAATTGTCTGCTATTGAATTACCTAATGGAATGTGAAAATCAGAGGAGGCGTGTCACGGGTCGCGCTCAGCGGCGGCTGCGCGCTCCACTCCCGCCGCGAACGGAGAACATCCGCGCACCGCCGAGCTATTTGCGAAACAAGCCAATACGCGGGACAGAACCCACTGAACACAAAAGCCTCCGAGGACACGAAATGAGAAAAACGGATTGCTTTTAAAATCACCATATTGCAGTTCATGCACTGTGTGGATGATATTCTGGTGTTTGTTTCGGACTAAAACCCACCAGCCAAACTATATTTGTTGTCTAAACCTTCTAATTCATATTATTTTATATGATTTAAATACATAAAATTAGCCTCCCCAGTCGTTATTTTCAATATTTAGTTTTAATAATCTGTTTGTTTTTTCTTTCTTTTTTTAATATCTCACTAAATACATATTTTAGGTTACTAATGGAAATCGAGGAGATATATTGCATTAGAATTCACGTGTAAGTAATCTCATAAAGACCCTGGCTGGTAAATGATCGCTGCTGCCCAGAGATAACGGGGCCGAGCGCTGAAGCCAGTTATTGCGCAACCGGTAAACGTAGCCGATACGCGCTCGTGTACAGCGCTGAGTGACGTAACTAGAGCTCCTCCAACTGGACGATGGTGGTATTACAATTAAATCTTCAGGGTCGGAAAGCGAACGAACAAAAGCGGTAAAATGTGTTGTTGAGATCTAAGCAAGAATCTTTGGGTTTGAATTGTGACTTCAATTGAACCCTGCTGAAAAAAGACAATACAAATTATGATGACTTCTGAATTAGGTCATAGATTGATAAAGATTAACCAAGTGTATTTATCAACTACTGCATGAATTATACATCGTGATACTGTACTATTACACAGCCTTATTGTTGCAATGAATTTATCAGTTTAACGTTATACATCTGATTTAATAATGATATAGCCCACCTGCGAGTTCGTAAACTGTAGAAAACGCTCTTGAGTTTACGTTAAAAGCTTTTACTTTAAAGAAAAACTTAATTATAAGTTGAAGTCACTCACTAACATGTAAATGTAAATCAAGTTACCGAGAAATACTCTTCCACGGGGAATTCTGCAAACATAAACAGACAAGCTGCGTGTCACGTGCTCACCCGGGTTAAAGGTCACCGGTAAAAGCAAGCTATCGACATACATATTTAAGACATAACAAACAATTAAAAAGCTGACAAAAAATGTTACAAAAAGTTCAAAAAAGTAAATTAGCATTAAAATCCCAAAATTCTACACAATTTGTTTATCTTTTGTTTTCGATATTTTCGTAATAGCATCAAAATAGAAGTTATTATATTCTTTGCATTTCAAATATAAACAACATTTCAAAATATAATGAGATTAAGTCAGAAAAATTGTGATTTATGTCTAGCAAAGCAGAAGAGCCGAAATCTGCTGTGACGTCATGACGCAGAACGTCCGCGTCAGCCCTCGGTCATGTGACCGGTGTACAGAGGAAGCGCAGTCCATCAGAAAATCTACCCAGCATGAATCGGTCGAATTTTTGCTCGGTATTTGCGCTTTTAAGCGTTTTAGCAGGTAAATTCACCTTATACTTCATCATTGATATATGTGTGCCTTTATTATGTAGGATTTGTGCGGTTTTATGCGATGTTTGATGAAATAATGGCGTCCGCACCGAAATGGACATAATAATCCGCAACCATGTAACCTGCGGTCGATCTGTTTGATGAAAGCGGCCTTGTTTTATGCAGTTTTGTTCTTTTAATCATGTTCAAATTTGCGTATTAGATGAGATGTTGTGTTTGTATTGCTTTGGGTTCTTAGATGAATGTTGGTAGGAAAATAGGAAGCGCTGGGAGGTCATGTGACAGTCACGTTCATTTAATATGACCTCAACATCCTTATTGTAGATGTTAGCAAAATTACGATTATGATATTAATGTATACTCATTGTTATTATTATTATTACTACTATTATTTCAGAAGTAGTATAATACATATATATTTTTAATACATATGTGCCATCAGTTTCAGTCCAAATGCATAGAAAAGCAAAAGGCATACATTCACAAAAATTGTATCTGTTGTATCTAAATTGTATCTATATTTTTTTGTTTGTATATATATATATATATATATATGCATGTCGAAGAACATTGTTTTCCTCAAAGGACTCATTTTGTATTATTCCCATCAGGTGTTTTGGGTGACAGGTTGACTGTTCTACGCAATCCGCCGTATGTGACTTTTCTGGATGGCCAGTGGCCCATATCGGGCGAGAAGATCCCTGATCTAGTGTCTCTGACCATGGGCTTCTCTGTTCGCGAGGTACTTCATCTTTCTGTTTCCTTCATATGATTGATGAATCTTTCTGTAGGCACTTTGATAATGTTAGTTTGTATATGCAGGATCTCTATTGGCCGGGTCTGTCGGCGGGCTCTTTGTTCCAGCGCCCGCGTGCCAATGCACTGATCGTCGTTCGTGGCGTGGACAGTCTCGATTTGCCAAAAAACGTCACCTCTTACCCTCTCGAAAACGTGAGCGATGCATTCTCACATGAGCGAATGTAGTGCACGAGCTCAGTGTCATGTGTTGTTATGTGCAAGTATCTTTGCTTTTTTGTCCGTTTGACATATTGCATTAAAATTAAAAAGTGTTAAAAACTTTTGATCAGAAGGTGTACGCTTAAATGACTGAAATTAATGTAGTAGACCAAAATATAATTTTGCAAACATCATTTTTTAAATGGATGACTTTGACTGAATAATGAAGAATGATCAGCAAATATAAGCGCAGAATAGATGGGAACTCCTTTAATTTGGTTTAAAAAGCTTTTCAGAGTGAGACCTCAAGAAGCTGCTTGATAAAATGACAAGCTAACATTTCTGCAAATTCTAGTCAAAAGGTGACTACACTGAAGATGTAAAATATAACTATTTTAGTGTATTTACTTTGTTACAACATAATTCCCATAGTTCCCTTTGTTTTATTCCATAATTGTGATGAGTTTATTGTTAATGTGGGAAAAATATAAACACACAAGTGAGTAAGTGTCCCAAAACTTTTTACCGGTTGTGGAAAGATTTCAAAACTACTTAAGTCTTTCTGTAGAAAGAGTGAGTAAGTGTCCCAAAGTGTCCCAGGGGTCATTTAGTATTGGGTAGTTATGTAGTTTCCCTTTAAACTTCCCTTATTGTATATCATAAGACTGATTTTGTTTTTTGACACTTCTCTTTTCTGCATGTCTGTCTGACTGTCTCTCTCTCCAGCCGGTTCCGTTCACTCTGGACAGCGTGGCGAACACCGTTCATACTCTTTTTGCAGACAGCACCCCTGTTGTCCTGCAACTCGCTCCCAGCGAGGAGGTATGACCACGCAGAAACTCTGATTCATCGTGATTCACTGTGATTCACTGAACACTGATGCTCACTAACGTGGTGATCTACAAACGAGCGTTTGAGAAAGGTTGTAAATTAATTGAAATGTCAGCTTTGATGTTGTATTATGTGTTTTAGAGGCTGTATATGATGGGAATGGCAAACACAGTGTTTGAAGATCTGCCCGTGACACTGCAGCAGATTCGGCGACGTCTGTCTCAGGACGGATCTGTGCTCACCTCGCTGCCTCTCACGTCTCTCAGCCGCAACAACGAGGTGAAGACGGGGTCACGTGACTCGCACCACTCATAAACCCCGCCCCTTTCTCAATTCTTTTCTTGTTTGTGCGTTAAACTAGTGTCATTCATTCAAGATACACCGTCTTCTAATCTTATACAGCGTTGCATCTCAAGAAATGTTTAAGTCACTTAAAAGCGTAGGTAATTAAAGTATTGTGAAAAAATCAAGAATATGTACCGCTGTTCAAAAATACTTGGTTTATGTCTTATCTAATTATATGTAAAAACAAATGGTTCTGAACATTGCAAGTCTGCATTTTTAAGTCTGTATTTATACATTGGTAATAGAAAATCCCCACATACACTTTTTGGTATATACTGGAAAGTACTAGTTTGTGAAAATAGAAACCTCGTCTCAGTTTGCTACACATCGAAACTAATTCTCAGTAAACGTGTTGTGACCGTTTCATACATGTAAACCGCATTTAACAACATGAGGTCAGGACAGTAGATTAAGACGTGCAGACACATAAATATATGTGCTTGTATGCGTGTTGTGTGTTTCAGGCCGATCTTCTCTTCCTGTCTGAGGTTCAGGTGCTGTACGACATCTCAACACTGGTGAGGTTCCTCTGACTGACCCACTCAACAACATTTGTCTTTTAACATTTTGTTTTCACTTCTATAACCTCTGCTTTACATGCTACTTATGCATTAAAGGAATTAGATCTCTGGATGAAAGTTCATTTAGGTCATTCGTTTATTTAGCCTTGGGTTATTTTCAAATAGGGCAGCACAATATTGAAGAAAAATGCTATATGCGATAACTTGCTAAATATTGTATTACACCATATGCAATGGAATAATGGTATATTATAACTTTATTAAAATACTAACTAAAAATAATCTAAGAGACACACTTTTGGACACACAGGCATTCATGTGCCAGTCTACATCGACATTATTACATTATAGTATTAAAGTAATTAGTTATCGCAAACCCCTGCGATTTAGCATATTTTGATCTTTTTGATATTGTGGAGCCCTTTTTTAAACTCTTATGTTTTGTGTGTTTGATACAGTTGCAGAAACACAAGCACCTGGCTAAAGACCCTGCTCCCGATGTCTACTCCCTGGAGCTGGCGGGATTAGAGGAGATTTCCCGTCGGTACGGCAACGACTCCCCGCAGTTCAAGGATGCCACCAGGATCCTGACGACCGCGCTGCAGAAGGTACAGAGTTGTCCAGCTTACATTTACATTTTAATGCTTAGAAAGTTCTCATATTTGAAAGTTTTAAAAGCCACAAGTAGTTCTTTCATCTTGTTGTCTAGTAAAAATACGGACTCACACTGGGAAAACAAATGCACTTTTATGGAATTTTACAGTTTTTTTACAGATCTTTCATGTATTTTTTAAATATGGTCAAAAGCGGTAAAATGACAGAAAACGACCACAAATTTACAAGCAAAACGGGGATAACATGTCATTTTTCAGGGAAAACTGTTTTTATGGTTTATTTCTGGAAAGAACTTTTTTTTTTAACGGGATTTTTTACAGCGCATTCTTAAACGAAGATAAACGTGTAGATAAACCGTTGTAAGTAATGGTTTATGTAACTGGGGTAAGAAAAAATAAACGTAATATATGAAAATCAAATTTTCTTAAAATAAGGTTTTTTATTACTTCATACATTTGTGCTTGTCAAGTGAACTTGTATTTTTAGGATATTTAGATATTAACAATTCATGTAGTGTTTTAATTAAATTTTTTTGTTTGATTTTAAGTGCAATAATACTTCTATTCAAAGTGACTTACATTTTTCCTCTTTATAATTCACTATAATTCAAATCTGTCTCTGTACTAAGTCACATCTATCTTTGCTTGCACGTTAAGTTTGCAGATGACGTGTCCAGCGTTTATGCAAACAACGCGGTTGTGGAAGTCGTCACGGTGAAGACGTTCGAAGTTCCTCTCACCCGCAAGTCTCGCTCCATCCTCGAGTCCAAGCAGATCGTAAGTTAACTAATAAAGACTTTAGAACGCAGATAAATGTGCTGATGATGGAACAACACTTTTCAGCACTATTTTATTCATCAGGGTACGAAAAGGAAGAATCGATTGAGGCCTGTTGCTGTAAGACGTTTAACGTTGGTTGTTCAGATAGTAGTAGATGTTTTGTTAGCTAGCTAGCCATAATATGAGTTTAGCAACAGTAGCGTTTGGTTTGTCTTGGCGCCCAACAAAAACTTTTTGTTTCGGAACAGTACGGTAGAAAACTCTTCCACTGACCAATTTTTTGTTATACGACTTGTTTAACACAATCGCATGGTCGTTTCAGAGTAAACCTGACAGCCCCTACAATCTGGCTTACAAGTACAACTACGACTACGCCGTGATCTTCAACATCATCCTCTGGCTGATGATCGTTTTAGCTCTGGCCGTCATCGCCATTTCATACAACCTCTGGAACATGGATCCCGGATACGATAGCATCATCTACAGAATGACCAATCAGAAGATCCGTCTAGACTGATCGCCATCCCATCGCCATTCCAATGTTTGTGTTGTGCATTTGAGTGTGTGTGTGTGTTTTATTTTTCTGTACATTGATCCTTGATGTATATGCACCACAGAATTCCGTATGTAAGAAATGTTCAGACATTGAGACTAAAACACAAAAGATGTAGATTATTTATTGATGCCTGTCGATTGATTAAATGGTAGATTTACCTAATGATGAGTTGGGATGTAAAGGAATGAAGTTTAATCCTATTTATTGTTTGTTGTTGACTCGATTGTGCTGGATTTTCCATTCCTGTGTACATTTGTTTAATTTGCCATGCAGTTTTTCTCGCATATATCTATAAAGGTAAACTGAAAATGAGAAGTATGATGTAACATAATGAGTGTTTGTTGTGTACAGATGTTGAACGCAAGCCTACGTTGCGTTATCAAATGAAATATTCAAGTGTAAGTGTTACTCAAATTAAAAACTCAGTCACTTAAACGCGTTTTAATTCCTTCTTGACTCACAATACATACAATATTGAAAGGGATAGTTCACCCAGAAATAATCTAATGTATGTCATTATTTATTCATCCTCATGTTGTTCCAACCCTGTATATGAGTTTCAACTGCAGAACACAAAAGAAGATATTTTGAAGAATGTTGGTATAACAAACATCATTGACTTCGTTGTATGGACTCAAAGACAGTTCTCAAAATATCTTCTTTTGTGTAACACAAAATAATCCGGTCATAGACTGTACTGTACAGGTTTTAAACCACATTTGGGTGAATAAATGATGATCGAATGTTTATATTTAGGGAAACTATTCCTTTATACAACAGTTGATCAATCATGGCATATTACCATTAGCTGGTTGTAGCAATTTTTTGTTTACACATTAAAAACATCTACTTTCAAGTCATTATGTCCAGGTCATTTTGAAAATAGTTGACACTTTGCAGAAGTTTTTCATCAGAAACGGGAAGCATGCCCATTTTTATCAATGCATCCACATAACAAACTTTGTACAATTTTGAAGAATATCTAGACCAGCGTCTAGACCTGTTTTTCTCACTATCAACAGCACGGTGTGACATTATATCATGTGATTTCTTCATATCCCCATCAACAAAACATGAAGTCAAAGTTCCTCAGAAGGCACCGTTGGTATGAACATCTAACATTGGCTGCACAGCGTCTGTATCTCATAAATAATACAAATAATCTTGTGCAAATGGAAACACAACCTTCACTAAGATTTAAATCTGATTCAGTTTTGTTGTGTTTGTCTTGTGACGGTTACAGACGAGAACCACCCACACTCATGTTTTTGTGTGTCTGGCGTCTGGCTTGGGTTTCTCGAGGAGGGCGTATATTCCATTGATCTGGCTGGGCGGAGCCCCTCTGGAATACGTGGGCAACTCGATTTCAGAATACTACAAGATAGACATCAGTTGACAGTTGCTTAAGATGTTGCAGCATTCATCTGAGTGTCTATATCAGTTTTGAAATCTCTAAAATCATCTCCACCGTCATTTAACACATGAAAATGTGTCAGCTACTAAGAAACACTGCTCTGTTGACTTAAATAATTCAACTTGACAGCTATTAAATAGAAATATGAGAATTTAATATAAGAGTCGGTTTTACCTCAGCTGCGCTCAGGTCTTCTAACGGCTGTACGTCAACTTTTTGATGTGGTTTTGGACTGTGCCGTGGTTTCCTACATCTCGGCATTAACAAAACTAAGTAACACAATAGACTTTCAATTACAATGTTTGTCAGACAGTTAAACAACTTTAGTCAAACAAACGTTATTCACAAACACTGAAATTTCACATGACTATTGGAACAATAGATGAATAGGCCATATCGCACAGTGGCTTATATAACAAGTCTGTTCTTGTGGTTTTTCAGCACTTTTAACATGAACATAATTCAGATACCTATTATTGTAATAAACAGCAGGACGTTCAGTGAGATGGATGTAAGCGTCAGAGCCAAATGTGTTGTGGTTGTGTTGTGCTGCATGTGTTGGGGTTGATCATTCTCCTCTGTCATGTTCTGATGGGCAGTTTCTGTTAAAAGCAAGAATTTTACAGTTTAATCTTTTTGTAGACACCAAAGTCAATGTCTTTTTATTGTCATATATACAAGTATGATGAAAAACTTTTTTTAAATGCTTCTTTCCAGACTATATACAATAGATGTTTACTGCTATAATGCATGAATAGAGAAACAGGTGTAAGCTAAAATTACAAAATGTATAGGAATTGCATTGCTTGGTAATTCTTTTGATGAAACTAAATGTAAAAAAAGGTTTATTTTAACTGTACTGTACAGTAGCACAAATGATCACTTTGAGGTTTTAATACCTTTTAAGTGTATTTAAGATATTGGTTGGGGTTATTTTAGAAACACTTACCAGTGGTATAAAGTTTAGTCCCATTGCTGAGTTGTAGACCTGTTGTGTCTACTTTTTCACAATAATATATTCCTAATTCATCTTTTGTTATATAACTAATAAATAAACGACTTAAAGTTTTTGATGAATATTTGCTTTTGAGTCTTTGATCAAAAAATGCAGGTTTTATAGAGTCTGCTGTAAAAGTACGAAATATCAGCGCTAGAGATTCTGGCGGTTTCATGAAAACCCAATAAATGTCTTTGTTATCAAGCTCACAGTCCAAAGTCACATTTCCACCTAAAATCACCCGTTTATCACTTAAACTCTCTGTAGTTTGACAACAAAGCAGTAAATCTGTGAAGAAAACAACACAAACATCATTCACATAATTTCACACATTTCACAACCTGCAAAAATGTCAAGACCTCAATTAATGACAGATGAACTTACAGAGCAATAAAGGCGGTGTGGTCTTCATTCTGTGAGCGTTTAACTCTTCTGCAGTGAGCTGCAGGTTGACTTCGCTCTTACTCTATCAGGAAGTGTTATGACAGAGTCAGAAAAACATGAGAAGGAAGCCATCAGTCCCACTTGCAAAGAGGATGTGAAACCTGAACTCGCTTTGACCAAACCGCTTTACATTGCCATTGAATTATTTCAGCAGGCCAAAGGTACAAATGTGGAGATGAAAGTGACTGCGTTTCACGTGTTTTGAAACTAAAAGCAATTCTTTTCAAATGAAACTTTAAACGTTAATACAAATGTTCACGTGTCATTTTCAGATCATTATACACCCAAGAATCGTCTCTACATCCAAAGATGTTTCACAATCATAAGTCAGATGACCATTTTGATCAAGTTGAGGCGACAGATAACACGCGTTCAAGCCTTATCCTGAAATCTGTTGCACAGCTTTGCAGCTTCTTGGACAACACCAGCGTGTGGTTTTGTGACCAAAATTCACACCAACATGTGCGTTGGTATACCAGCATTTTGCAACCCAGACAGCTCTTATAGTGACGTCCTCCGTGAACTTTATTCAGAGTAGATTTTATTTAATCTTGGATGTATTTATGCCACTGAAACCATAAACTGTATAAGGTTTATGCATTCATCACTGATTTATTTTGGGAATTTGTGACTTTATGTACTATAACTTATAACACACTCAGGAGCAGACCAGAAAGCTATAGGTGTACATAAACATAAAGAAAGAACCAAGTCATGTTTACAAAACTGTATTTTTTATTATTATTATTAACTCCATGTTTTTATTAAAGTTGTTGAAAAACATATATAAACATTTTGATTAAGAGTGTAAATGTTTTTATTGGTTCTGTAGGTTTCCGTATGTCATCTTTTGTCTTCCTAAGTTTGTTTTCTTCATTTTGTTATTGGCTTGTGAGATAAAAGCGCCGTCGGTCTCGATGAATGCTATTCATACTGACAGAACTCCACTTCAGTGAACTACATGAACAGAAAATAGACATGAGCTAATTTACATTCATAAACACTTTCGTTTTAACACAATAAGTGTTTTATAAGCGAGAGTCGGTGTTACCTCTTCTGTATTCAGGTCATCAAACTGCTTTTCTTTGACATTCTGATATGGTTTTCCACTTTTTCTAGACAAACCTAAAGTTAAAGAATTTTCCATCGAAATGTCCATCGAACAATCAAACAACAAATTTGGCACCACAAATGTTTCTATTGTATTATATATATTATACATTGCTATGTAATTGTGTTTTTTTATTAACGGAAGTCAGATACCTATTATTGTAATAAACAGCAGGACGTTCAGTGAGATGGATGTAAGCGTCAGAGCCGAATGTGTTGTGGTTGTGTTGTGCTGCATGTGTTGGGGTTGATCATTCTCCTCTGTCACGTTCTGATGGATAGTTTCTG
This sequence comes from Triplophysa rosa, assembly GCF_024868665.1. NCBI lineage: Eukaryota > Metazoa > Chordata > Actinopteri > Cypriniformes > Nemacheilidae > Triplophysa > Triplophysa rosa. The sequence continues at coordinate 13,149,040 of NC_079914.1, forward strand.
CACAAAAATCCAACGATTTACCAAAAATGTTTAATAAGTTCTTTATAAAAAGTGTATATGTAGGACATATGATATCTTAAAATAATTAATAGCTTTTACTATATTTCACATTTCAGAAACACTTACCAGTGGTATAAAGTTTAGTTCCATTGCTGAGTTGTAGACCTGTTGTGTCTACTTTTTCACAATAATATATTCCTAATTCATCTTTTGTTATACAACTAATAAATAAACGACTTAAAGTTTTTGATGAATATTTGCTTTTGAGTCTCTGATCATAAAATGCAGGTTTTATAGAGTCTGCTGTAAAAGTACGTAATATCACCACTAGAGATTCTGGCGGTGTCATGAAAACCCAATAAATCTCTTTGTTATCAAGCTCACAGTCCAAAGTCACATTTCCACCTAAAATCACCCGTTTAAGAGTTAAACTCTCTGTAGTTTGACAACACAGCAGGAGATCTGTATAAGGAGAACAACACAAACATCATTTCTGATAGACAACTTTAAACCTCATCAACTATCCAACTTCTGCAAGAACTAACATTAATATTAACTTACAGAAGAATAAAAGCGGCGTGGTCCTCATTCTGTGCAGTGAGATGCATAAGTTGGCTAAACTATGTCAGGAAGTGCTACCACAGAGACAAAGAAGAAATAAAACAGGAAGTCACCTGTTATAAGTTAAATTAAATGCAGCCTGACCAGACGACGTGTTAAATGAACCGTTACAGTTAAAACAACAGAGAGACAACAAATGTGACTTAAACCAATCAGAACTGAAAACACAAACAGAAAAGAAAACAAAGAACAAATGACATCTCAATTACAAAATAAAAGTTTACAGGCCATACATGCTTTGGTTTTACATGACGTTAAATAGGAATCCAGGAATGTCCAAAGATGTTTCAGAACCATCATCAAAAGATCATTTGGATAAAGTTGAGTCTACAGATAAAACACTTTCACATTTTTTATTAAAATTGTTGAAAAACATTATATCAAAACATGGTAACACTTTACATTAAGGTACCCTTTATAAAGCATTTATAAATGTGTTTGTTAATGACACATAAGTCCTTTACAAATGCATTATGACGCAGTTATAACTGCATGAATTAAAAGAGGGATTCTAAAGAAATACCTCAGCCATTTTAACTCACATGTTATAAATGCTTAATAAAGGTGTTCATTTATTATTTATTCGACTCGAAAGCGGATTCATTATTATCTTGATGTTGTTTGCAATATAGGCTGTCAGACTGGACACTGTAGGGTGTTATGTTGTTTTTCTTATACCTGCTCACTATTTGGCATGTATTTCATTAGAATCCCCCTTTTTATTCATGCCGTTATAACTGCTTTATAATGCATTTGTAAATTACTTATTAATCATTAATGAACACATTTATAAATGCTTCATAAAGGGTACTTTAACGTAAAGTGTTAGCCAAAACATTTATATTAAGAGTAGTAAATATTTTACTGTCAGACTATACAGATGGACAGATATGAGCGGTCATCTTCTTAAGTTTGTGTTCTGTATGTTTTCATTTTGACGTTGGTTTTGAGGGAAAAGTGCCGTCGGTCTCACTGAATGTTATTCACACGGACGGAACTCCACTTCAGTAAACTTCATGAACAGAAAATAGACATTAGCTACTCATTTGCAGTCATATATATATATATAAAGAGAGAGAGAGTCAGTGTTACCTCTTCTGTGTTCAGGTCATCAAACTGCTTCACTTTGACATTCTGTTGTCGACTTTTCCTGGGTTTCTCACATTTCAGAGTTAACAGACCTAACACAATTACTGAAAGAACAAGTTTCATTAAAGTCAAATCTAAATGAAACTGAACTTGACCACGTAACTTCAAGCCAGGTTAACTGAATAATGTTCACAATATCACAGGTACAGTAACAGGGCTGATAATCGAACGTTTGCATGTTCTTGTTGTTTTTCAGTTTTTTACTATCAAAAATATTACCTATTGTTATAAGAAACGAAGCAATTATTGAGATGGATGTGATCGCCGCAGTCTGATGTTGTGGTTGATCATTCTGACGGTTCGTTTCTGTTAAAAACCAAATATGTTTGATATGTGTCTGATGAAAAAAGGTCAAGTTCTGGGCATGAACGCATTTTCGGGTGTTTAGAAACACTTACCAGTGTAAAGTTTGGTGCCATTGCTCAGCTGCAGAGATGTGTTTACTTTTGCACAATAATATATTCCCAATTCCTCTTTTGTAATAATTCGAATAAATAATCGACTCTCCGTTCGTGACGAATATCTGTTTTGGAGTCTTTCATCATGAAAAAGACACATTGTAGATTTTGCACTGTAAGTACGATATATCACCACTAGAGATTCTGCTGGTTTCAAGAAAAGCCAAAAAATCTCTTTTACATCAAGCTCACAATCTAAAGTCACACTGGTCCCTAAAATCACCGGATTAAGAGTTAAACTCTCGGTAGTTTGACAGCACACCAGGAGATCTGTATAAGGAAAACAACATGATTTCTCATACACAACAATTCACAGCAAACTTCGTCAACCATCCAAGAAACAGTTTTTGCAAGAAACTTACAGAAGAATAAAAGCGATGTGGTCCTCATTGTGATGGTTCTTTTGTAGTGAGATGCACACGTCGGCTAAACTCTGACAGGAAGTGCTACCACAGAGACAAAGAAGAAATAGGAAAAACAGGAAGTCACCTGTTATCGATAGGATAATGTGCAGCGTGACCGCACAAGAAGATCTGTGAGAAAATAACATTCATAAAGCTGTAAGGTTTGAGAGATTCAGCATTTGTGAAGCACGGCCAAATACATTTCAGTAGCCTACTAAACCACAGACTAAAACATACGCAAAAGCAAGCAAACAAACATATATTATTTATATTAAACGTAGGTCCAGCCAATCAGGACAAGACACAAAACAGAAAGAATGCACATAACAAAATACAAAATAAAAGTCACATATGGTTTAGCAAGAGATTAAGGATAAACCCGTACTCAGTACCTTAAATCAAAAGATGACTGTAAAAGTAGAGACTACGGATAAAACACTTTTCAAATGTGTTGCATCGCTTCATGTTTTTTGGTTCTGAAGACTTTGATGTCTCGAATGCATAGTATTGCAAGTATTTATTTCGGATCATATATTGGTTTATATTGTGAAAATAAAGAATCAAGTCATGTCAAAATTATTTATTATTTTGTTGAAACAAAACATTATATCAAAACATTTAGATTAAGAGTAGGAAGCATTTTTTATTGTCAGGCTATGAAGAGACAAGTTTCTGTATATCATCTGTTTTCTTCATCTTGTCGTCGTTCTCGCTAAATGTTATTCACACCGATGGTATTCCACTTCAGTAAACTATATGAACAGAAAATTTACATTAGCTGCTCATTTCCATTCATATATGTATATATGAGAGAGAGAGAGAGAGAGAGAGAGAGAGAGAGAGAGAGAGAGAGAGAGAGAGAGTCAGTGTTACTTCTTCTGTATTCAGGTCATCAAACTGCTTCACTTTGAAATTCTGATATGGTTTTCTGAGTTTCTCACATTTCAGAGTTAATAGACCTGAAGTAACACAATGAATTCTCAATGTACATTGATTATCAAACAATTAAACAACAACTTTCATTAAACTCAAAGTCGTGGTACCACAAATCTAAATGAAACTGAACGTAACCAGATTTAATCAGTGTGTAGAAAAACAGTTAAATGAACAGCAAACGCTTGCACAATATCTCAAGTAACAGGGCTGACAATCATGCGTTTGTTTGTTCTTGCGGTTTTTTAGCATTTTCAGAACTCTGAAATATTACCTATTATAATCAAAAGCAACGCAATGCAAGAGATGGACGTGATCGCCACAGTCTGAAGTTTGAGCTCATGTCGTGCGTGATCGTTTTCTTCTGTTGAATTCTGATGGACCGTTTCTGATAGAAATAAAAGTAAATAAAAAGCATATATGTACTGCATTATACCGAAGAACAAATGATTTGGGTAAAATAATTCATCCAATATGAAATGAAACACTTACCAGTGTAAAGTTTAGTCCCATTGCTGAGCTGCAAAGACACGACTTTTGCACAATAATATATTCCTAATTCATCATGTGTTATGTTACTAATAAACAAACGACTCAGCAGTTTTGAGGAATATTTGATTTGGAGTCTTGGATCGTAAAAATCAGCCGATGTTGAGTACGATTTGGAAGTCCGCATTATCACCACTAGAGATTCTGGCGGTTTCAGGAAAAGCCAAAAAATGTCACTTACAACAAGATGACAATATAACGTCACGTCCCCCCCTAAAATCACCGGTTTAAGAGTTAAACTCTCTGTAGTTCGACAGCACAGCAGGAGATCTGTATAAGGAGAACACCACAAACATCATCAAAAACGTATCCATTACTGCAAGAAATGAGAGTTATATGAACTTACAGAGAAATAAAAGCAGCGTGGTCATTCTGTGATGGTTTGACTCTTCTGCAGCGAGATGATAACAGAGTTGACTTCACTATCACTCCGACAGGAAGTGACAGAGATTCACAAGACCAAACCAGAAGACAACATTTATAAAGAATAAAGTAACAGACTCTGATTCGCCTTGTAAAATCACCCAGTTGTGACAGTAAAGACGTCCTTTAAAACTACAGGAAGGAAACGCGATTGCGTTGACCTGACGTCAGTGTTTGACTGATAACTAACTTAACCACATTATTTGTTCTTTTGAATGTTGTTTATTTGATGCTATAAAAAAAATACAAAGTGTGAGAGATACGGCATTTGTAAAGCGCTGTCAAAATATATACCAATACAAACCCATCACAGTTTAAAAAACAAAAATACAGAGAGACACTAAATCTACATACACTTGATATACTTGATGAAAAAAAAAACATTTATCCAAAGAGTATATTCTTTACTCTTTGATTTATCTAGGGTAAGGGGTCCAGCCAAACAGGATAGGCCAGAAACAGGAACAGGAAGGACGCAAAGAACACATGGCAAGACAAAGTACAAAATAAAAGCCTCATGTAAAAAAATGGTTTAAACCATGGCTCTAAATCGAAATATGTTTCAAAAGCCTAAATCGAAATATTATTTTGATAAAGTTTACTTTCAAGTTGGAACTTATCATAAAAATGTGTTGCACCAGTTTTTTGGTTTCGATGACTTCACACTAGCGGGTAAGCCACAGCTCTTTAAGTGATGTCCTTCAAGTGCACCAACTTTGAACTTTATTCAGAGATCAGGTTTTATTTCATCTTGGATGTATTTCTGCCAGTAAGGTCTTTACGGATGTATCACCGCTGGACTGATTTGTCTCGTGTGTTATTCGCACCGACGGAACTCCACTTTAGTAAACTACATGAACAGAAAATATATGTTAGCTGCAAGTTGTCAATCATATTTATATCAATATACAGAGAGAGAGAGTGTTACCTCTTCTGTATTTAGGTCATCAAGCTGTTTCACTTTGACATTCTGATATGGTTGTCGAGGTTTTCTGCGTTTCTCACATTTCAGCGTTAACAGACCTAAAGCAACACAATGAATGTTCAAAGTATATTGATTATCAAACAATAAAACAACAAGTTTCAATAAACTCAAAGTTTATTACTGAAACGATTGTTAGCACAAATCTAAATAGTTCATTGAATTTGGCCAAGAATAAGGTTAAATGTTTGCATAATATCACAAGTAACAGGACTGGTTATTGTACGTTTCGTTTGTATGTTCTTGTGGTTTTCAGCACTTTCAACAGGAGTGAAACTCTGAAATATTACCTATTATAATCAAAAATAATGCAATGCATGAGATGGACGTGATCGCCACAGTCTGATGTTTGATGTCATGTCGTGCGTGATCGTTTTCTTCTGTTGAATTCTGATGGACCGTTTCTGGTAAAAGCAACAATTTCACATATATACCAAATATGTTTGATGAGGTTCTCAGAAATAAAGGCAAAAAGCTTATATGTGCTGCACTGTACAGACGTACCGACAGACAAGAACATGAAACACTTACCAGTGTAAAGTTTAGTCCCATTGCTGAAATTTAGACCCATTGTGTTGGCTTTTGCACAATAATATGTTCCTAATTCATCTTTTGTTATATAACTAATAAATAAACAACTTAATTGTTTTAATGAATATTTTCTTTTGAGTCTTTGATCATAAAAAACAGCCGATGTAGATTCTGATGAGAAAGTACGTAATATCAGCACTGGAGATTCTGGTGGTTTCGAGATAAACCAATAAATCTCTTTGTAGTCAAGCTCACAGTCTAACGTCACATTTCCACCTAAAATCACCCGTTTAAGAGTTAAACTCTCTGTAGTTTGACAGCACAGCAGTAAATCTGTGAAGAAAACCACACAAACATCATTCACGTTGTTTCTAATATGAATTACATTAAACCTTCAATCATTACTATCATCAAGACCTCAAGTAATGACAGATGAACTTACAGACGAATAAAAGCGGTGTGGTTCTCATTCTGTGGTCGCTTAACTCGCATGCAATAAGATGGTTGACTTCACTATCACTCTGAAAGGAAGTGACACAAATACTAAAGAAGAAATAAAACGGGAAGTCACGTATCATTAGTTCAATAACGTGACCAAACCGAAAGATCTGTTTGACCTGTTTGAAATGTCACATTTTTATTGTGTTTTATTATGTTACTTAGCTGTTTTTTTTTCTTTTTGTTATTGCCTAATCAAAACAACCAGACTGTAGTTAGATTGATATTACTTGGAATACACAGATTTATGAACATGTTTAGTTATCTGTTTCTCAAATGAACTGTTCATATATTATACACATAAAAAATATGGATTTCGTTTTTTATATGGTTTCACGTATTAAAGTTACGTTTACTGAGCATAATTTGTCTATGTTCACATTTTTTTGCCAGACAGTACAGTGTAGAGAGACAGGAAATTGTGGGATGAGAGAGCAGGGAAAAACAAAATTCGAACTTTTTTTAAAGGCATACTCCACCCAAAAATGAAACTTCTGTCATGAATTACTCACCCTCAAGTTGCTGTTGAACACACAGAAAGATATTTGGAAGAATGTTAGCAACTTACAGATCTGTGGCACCAAAATAATAATGGTAGTCAATGGTGCCCCAGAACTGTAAGTTGAGGACATTCTTCTAAATAGCTTTCTTTGTGTTTAACGGAACAAAGAAATTTATACAGGTTTTAACAACTTCAGAGTGAGTTATTCACAGCAGAATTTTCATATTTAGGTGGAGCATCCCTTTAACTCAAATATTTTTTGTTAATGTGATATAAAATTTTTTTTATCTTTAACGAGATATAAAGTTAGCATAACTTAACAGAAATTACTCTTCTGAACAATGGTAACCACAAAACGGCTGTGTATTGAATTTCACTGCTGAATGTGTTTCCAGCATTAGAGTTGATCTTGTTGTCCTGGGCGAACATGACATCTACACCGAAGAGGGTCACTAGAAGGCGTTCCCTAGCTTTGGTTGCTCTAGTAACATTTACAGTATAAACAAACTCGGCAGTAACTAACGATAGTCGGATGACGTGAGCTCCGCTGCTTTACTCCTATGTGTAGTTGCTCCCGAAAGTCGCTCATCGTTTGCATAAAGTTGAGCAAATCTCATCTTTCAGTGCGTTCCAAACGGGATATATCGCCATCCGAAGGGAACTTGAAAACAATCATGTTCGCCATATTGAAGGGTCGTTCCAAATCCAAACCGAAGTGCTCATAACTGGCCACTTCAAAGGGCCCTTCGGAATGACGGATTTCAAAGGGTATAACTGATGGACACTTCACGCCCCCATGATTATTTGCATGGCTATGGCGCCTCCTTAAAGCCGAAGTATGGTCCGTCCGTCCACGTTCGCGTGCCGTCCGCATGACGCAATTTCTGTCATCAGAAGGGTCCTCGGTCGTCCGCTGCCCTCTGACGGTCTGGCAGATCACACATACTCATTTGTACTGCACACGTGTTGAACTCGGACATCCATACCTTAATCTGTGAAGAGTATGCTCAAGAAGCTGTGCGGACGTGTTTGTGCTCATGACGGACGCAGAAAGTCAAGTATACCCGCTCCTTAAGCGTGGACGTCCGAGTTCGACACATGCGCAGCACAACTGAGTATGTGTGCTCTACCAGACCGACAGAGGGCAGCGCTGAGTCGCGTCATTCACAGACCCACTGCAAATTAATGAAAGATTATGCGGATGGCGCGCGAACGCGGACGGACTATACTTCGGCCTTTATGGGCACGGGATGATGATGCAGAAGGGCACTTCAAGAAACAGTTGTTTGGTCTCATACACCCTTCAACCCTTCGAAGCTCTCACTCCGGAAGGTAATCCCTTTGAAGCGCTTAGGCAGGGGTCTTCAACGTTTTTCGGGGCAAGGACCCCTTTGATGAGAGATGAATGAAGTCTGTTAACTTCATTATTTAACATCTTAATCACTTTCTCTGATACGAGCTTCTCACAGAAACTATAAGGAGCTGATTATTTTGCTGAAAAGTAAAACAGTAATTGTGACACTAGCAATCTGTACACTGTAAAAAATGTCTGTAGATTTTACGGTGAAAAACTGCTAAAACATGACAGTAAAAGACCGTAAAACGATAAATGGTTTAATTCAGTTTTAGTAACAATGAAACACCGTAAATGTATATATCAGCCAAAGCAGGTATTTTTTACAGTTTTTGGGGGGAAAAATACATTACTCCACTGTAAAATGCACTGGCACCGTGTTTGTAACAAAAATATACCGTAATATATATACAAGCCATCATTGTGATTTTTGCATTTATTTTTTGTAAAAAATACATTTCCCCACTGTTAAATGTATTAAACACCGTATCTCTAACAAAATATACCGTAATATATATACAAGCCAACACTGTAATTTTTACATTTATTTTTTGTACAAAATACTTTTTCTCACAGTTAAATGTACTAAACAACGTATCTCTAACAAAATATACCGTAATATACATATAAGAACCATCACTGTAATTCTTGCATTTAATTTTTGTAAAAAATACTTTTTCTCACTGTTAAACGTATTAATCACTATATATCTAACAAAAATATACCGTTCTCTAATGTTTCCTCGTGTTTTGTTTTGTTTTGTTGATTTCAGATCATTGGATAAAGTGGACACACTATGAATTGAAAATATACCACAAATCTGAAATGGGCAATTCCGTGAAAATGTCAACCTTACCACAAAAAAATTAAGTTTTTACCAGCGGTTTTTACTATGGTAACAGCACAGATTTTAACATTTAGTGGTTCAAATACCCATGTGAGATCTCTCTTCAAATTTGTAAAGCATTTGTTTTATTTTTAGTGCATGATTTTTCATAGTCAGGTAAGTGCCATTTTCAGGATTGTCACATCCATAACGCTACATATTCCTCATAAATGGACACATGAAAATGAATATAAAGTAACTATTTTATGTTCTATAAAGAGGCATCCCTTCTCCATTCATTGGGTATTATTGCTTCAGGATTGTGCATTTTATTTTATAGAAATCCTACAAAGTTTATCGTCTCCCAAAAACCGCGTCCTTTTTTTGTCACATCCATAACGCATGTTTATTTCCCTTTTTTTAAATATACATTTTTTTCATAGACTGACATTTTTTGATGTTTAGACTCTATCAACAAGGGTTCAGTAAAATATAAACAGATGGTTCAATATAATCGTAACAAATTCATTCTCTGAGCATTTTTATGTCACGTCCATAACGCAAAATGTCACGTCCATAACGCTGGAATTGCCCAAATGATCAAAATGTTTGCAATAAATCTTGCATCTAATCTTTACTGCTTTTACATCATTTTTGCACCCATAAATAATCTAGTTCGATCAAGGTATGTAAATGAATTCACTGAAACCTGTTTCAATAAATATCTGCTTTTGAGAATCATGAGAAACATGCGTTTCTATTTCATTAAAGATCACTAATAATCTTGCCATCTCAACTAAAGAAATATATTTAAACAACAATATTAACACTCATATGTTCAGATTCTGTTTGTTATCTAAAAAAATCTTCATACCTCATAATTTCATTAACACAATCAAATAAAAAAGACAAATATACAGCCACAGGCTATTTCCACAAGACAACTTTTATTTAATTTCACAATACACAATATTTGGTTAGGCTACATGAGTTGACACGGAACTTTGAGGCAAAACTACACACAGCTGTATCCGAAGAATGAAAACCTGCAATATTGTTTGTCCACTAGAGGGCAGAAAAGATCAGACAACAAGAAGACCGAACCGCAGATTATCTGTACTGATGCTGCATGCATTCACATTCAGTGTAAAGATAAAATGCACAATTTCGATTGCTTACATTTGAATATACTCCTTGCATTTTCTATATTCTTCTCATTAAAATATATAAAATATCAGTGATGTTTATATACTGCACATCATATACATTCTTGTAGACTCATATATCCTCTTGATCATTTGGAACATCAGCAGCCTTTTTCACCAACAAAGCATCTCTGTCTGAAGGATCTTCTGTGTGTGTCGAGTCTGAATCATTCCCTTGGTTTTCTGTCGAAGGTGCTAAGAAACAGAAAGCGGCATATGTTAAAAGAGAAAAGGAAACAGTGCTTGAAGGAACGGTTCATCCAACAGTTTAAATCCTGGAAATATGTATTCAGCCACAACCACAACTGATGTCTTACAAAATCTTCAACGTTCCCTGTTCCATATATCTTGAAAGTGTGCAAATGAAAGGCATTGTACTTGCATCTTTTAGTTCACGTTCACATTTTCTGAAGCCTTTTCTACAGCTCTCAAATCTCTTATTTGCATTGTGCATTCAAATGTGTTACACTGCAATCGGTCACAAGACGTGAGAGAACGGATGGTGTTTGATGTAAGTGATGTCAAAGGCGCCTTGAGCACCCAAATAACTGAATATTCACTGTTGTGAGCCAGACAACAGGAATAAATCTTACCTTTTCTCGGCTTTGGATTTTTTTTCCTAAGAATCCGGCGGTCTGTTTTAACGAATCACACATATGTTTGTCTTAATGTCAAAATTTACAATTGTATGGGAAGCTAAATGAGCACAATAGTTGTATTAGAACCTTATGTTTGAACAATTTCAATGTACAGTGATCTCAAAGACCTCGGCTTACTCACCACGGACAGTAACAGTGAATTTCCTTTCTGATTTCTCTCTGGCGCTGATCTGTAGTTGATAAAGTCCAGAATCTTCAGTTCTGCTGTTTCTGACGGTCAGAGATCCAGTTTGAGGATCCACGTGAACTCTGTCTTTGAATCTCTCTTCAACACAAACAGATGCCTGACTTCCATTGACTGTAGCTATATGTTTGTCTCCTAACCTCCATGTCATGACACTGTCTCTTAGTTCAGTGTGACCAGAGCTTAAAGTGAAAGAATCTCCCTTCTTCACAGACAGTTTATCTGTCAAACACATAAAACAATACAGACACAATTGAGCGGCCAAAAACAGAATATTCACAGTCGTGAATGAGATTTAATCTTCTGCGGCAAAATAAATGATTAAAATTTGATTTATCGTGTTCCTCAAACACGGCTTTTGTATGGCTTAGGTATACTTCTAAGTAATTATTTTGATTATAGTCTATTAAATACTTTTCCTATCGTAACAAGTCATTTGGGATGGAATAGTTTCAAGTAAATAAAAACTGCGTGGAACTGATATGCTTAAAGTAAGTGAATTTAATTTGTTTTAATCAAGATTTTTGACTATATTTAGTTTGACTAAGCAATGACCACTCTGAAACGCAGAATATGATTAAACAACGGATCTCATTTATGTCTAAAGTCTAAAAGCCTTCGCACACAACAAGATCATTTCTGCTATAAATCACAATCATCTTAGTGGCTTAAATGATTTTCTGGTGGTGTGTTAAGAGTTAATTAATCTGCTCGGAAGCACGTCAGGCAGGGGCGGACTGGCCATCTGGCCGCTAACGTAAAGGGCCAGAAAAGAGCCGTGGGCCGCTAACGTATGGTGCCGTAACGGAGGCGTTGGCCTCTTAGACGGACGTATTATAAATGCGAATGCACACAACGCGAATGCAAAAGACACGTATGCATGCATGCACATCCCCCCCCCCACGTCGACAGATTAGATGAAGGGCCGGATGCGGCCCAAAAAGTGCCAGGGCTGATTTTTCTTCCCAGTCCAGCCCTGACGTCAGGGCTTTGGTAAATGAAATCTTTAAGTATACCTAATAAAAATGACTTCAAGTATACTTCCCTTTGGTCCGAAAATATGAAAAAATGGCATAATCTTACAGCAACCTCATCACATCGGTTCAGTAGGGCTATCTCGGTAAATATGTTTGTATGGTATGTTTAACTCTCATTAGAGTGATTAGTCGCCAAGACAAAAATCTTTGAGTTTTTCCATGAAATCATAACCTGTTAAAGGTTGTTGTTTTTTTTTACCAGCAAAGAGAGTTTGCTTACTTTGAAATTGAGCTACTTACCATTGAGAGTAACACTGAATTTCCATTCTGAATTCCCATTTATGGGAGGATTTATCATCAGTGTGTAACGTCCAGAATCTGTCTTTCTGGTGTCTGTGATGGTGAGAGATCCAGTCTTACGGTCCAGCTCCAGTCTGCCTCTGAATCTGTCATCTTTATCAACATCAAGAGCAGCAGCAGGCGTATTTCCAACGTTTTCAGCTATACAAGTGGTTTTCTTAAACTTTTTAAACATCCACTTGATCGTATCAGCCCGCTGTATATCCTCAATATGGAGAGTGAAAGAATCTCCCTCCATCACTGCCACCGTGTTCATTTTCTCTGTCAGAAACAGAAATGCTGACATTAATGTAATCCAATTCATTCCAATCACTGTAAACAATTTGTAGTTGTTTTTGTTGGTTCAACTTAAAAAAAGAAGTTACCTGGTTGCCTTAAAATTATGAGTTTACTCAACAAGTTGAGCGTGAAATTCATTGACGTTAACTAATGTCTTTAAGTTGAATTAACTCAAAAATTTAAGATAACCAACAAGGTTGAACCAACAAAACAACTTTAAAGGAGGAAAATGTATAGTGATCTCTAAGACCTCGGCTTACTTACCACATACATTAACGATGATTTTCCTTTCTGATTTCTCTGTGCTGTAGTCACCGCCGCCGATCTGTAGTCGATAAAGTCCAGAGTCTTCAGTTCTGCTGTTTCTGACGGTCAGAGATCCAGTTTGAGGGTCCACATGAACTCTGTCTTTGAATCTCTCTTCATCAAAAACAGATGCCTGACTTCCATTGATTGTAGCTATATGTTTGTCTCCTAACCTCCATGTCATGACACTGTCTCTTAGTTCAGTGTGACCAGAGCTTAAAGTGAAAGAATCTCCCTTCTTCACAGACAGTTTATCTGTCAAACACATAAAACAATACAGACACAATTGAGCGGCCAAAAACAGAATATTCACAGTCGTGAATGAGATTAGATCTTCTGTGGGAAAATATATTAGAATATATTAAATATAAGGCATATATTGACCTCAAATGAGATGTAAAGCAAGTTACATGTATAGCTACATGCATTCAGAGAAAAAAATGAGTATCTAAAATGCATCAAGGAAAATATAAAAAAAACTTCTATGACAGTCAGTAATAGGGTGTTATTCACAATGGTCAACATATATTCAACGAAAGGGTGTCACGTCTTAAAGAACTGTTTTCCCGATCCTCTTAATGAGTAGCTAATCTTTTCGAGGTAGAGACAGGACGTCATTTCTCTAATCCATTGAGTGTGTGAGGGTGGATGGTGATCTTTCCACTTTAGCGAAATGGCTCTATGTGCTAAAAGAGGCAAGGATTCTATACATCGATGCGGGTAGGCAGCCATGACTCCTCCGGAGCAACTCCAAATAGTGCCGCAAGTTTGGCATGTTGACTTAGATCTCAGACAGCAACTTCATACCACTGTCTCTGTCATGTATAGACATACTATATATAAACAACAAGTTGATGGACTGGCACAGAAATGTGGTCTAACCTGTCTGCTCGCTGCTGAGTGAGTCTGGAGTCACTTCTGGCTCTGACTCATCTTGTGCATTTACTGTAGTTTCTGAAAGAAAAGAGAGAAAGGATCATAGAAGTTAAAAGTTCATAAGTTCAAATGCGTGTGATACTGATCCAGAGATGTGTGAAGTGTGACGTTAGACGTCGTGTGCAGTACTTTTAAAGTACTTGGGCAGTGGGGCTGTTTTCAAAGGGTTGTCGTGGGCTGTTTTTTCCCGTGAAAGAATGTTGTTCATGAAATGTTCATATTTGAGTACGCAAGGTATTTTGAGATAGTTTTCTGATCCTTTCGAATGGCCATTGGTTTTGTTAAGTGAATCTGGCAACCCCAGCTGTGAGCTCACACCAAAGTTCTATTTGTAATATATTTAATGAACGTAAACACATTTTTGAATCAGAATGAACGATTGCCAAAGTTCCTCACACACAGCTATTGTATGTCACAAACTTTGAGCATATAAAATATGCTGCAATTGAAACATGGCAACACAAGCATCTCAGTTCACTAGGGATGTCATATGTCAGCGAGTGAGGTTTGAATCGTTTAACTTTCATTAGAGTGACAGTGATCACTTATCAAGACACGCATCATTAACTTTCACCAGAAAATCATAACTTGAATTTGAAATTTGTCTTCCTAATTCTGACCATCCAGTTAGACAATCTATCAGGTCAAAATGCAACAGAAATGTGGTAAAACCTGTCTGCTTTTGCATTCCGATGTGTGACTCTTGATTCATTGGAAGTTTATCTGACTCATCTGAAAGAAAACACACATAGGATCATAGAAGTGTGTGTGTGTGTGTGCCATCACTGTGTGGGGGCCTAATGTCCTCACAAAGATAGTAATACCAGTAGATTTGGACATTGTGGGGACATTTTTCAGGTCCCCATGAGGGAAAACAGCTGTTAAATCATTCAGAATTATATTTCTTGGAAATAAAAAAATGCAGAAAGGTTTGTATGATTATTAGGATTAGGTATTGGAGTACATAAGCCTGATATAAATTCAATGGAAGTCAAAGGAATGTCCCCATAAAACACGGAAACCATATGTGTGTGAATGTGTGAATATATTGTGAACAACTTTTAGAGTCAGATTGTACCATTTTGAGGACATATAAATGTCATTTTCTGAGTACAGGTTGTTGGATAAATAACTGTTCAGAAAGCACCGAACGTGTTGAATCCTAGTCACGGGTTGAATCATGTTCAGGCCAACAGCAGGAATAAATCTCACCTTCTCTCAGCTGTGGACATTTTTTCCAAAGAGGCCGGCCTGTTTTAACAACATAAACATAAAATTGTCTTCTTGCCACGTAAAAATATATAAACAACCTTAAACCAAAATGAGATGCATAGTTGTGAAATATATTAAAATATTTTACGTTTTTATGGGGTAATAAAGTAAGTAGTTGTCAAGCCACTGTTAAAGTAGAAGTTATTGTGAAAGGGTGTTTTTAACCAATAAACAGAGTTTTCTTTCTTGGATTTGAGCTACTCACCTCTGACAGTGACAAAGAATTTCCTTTGTGAATCCCCTGTTAAGTCAGGGCTGATCATCAGTGTGTAACGCCCAGAGTCTGTGGTTTTGGTGTTTGCGATGGTGAGAGATCCAGTCGCAGGGTCCATCTCCAGTCTGTTTTTAAATCTATCATTATTAACATCATGAGCAGGACTTTTTCCAACATATCCAGCTATACAAATGTCTCCAAACATCCACTTGATCATATCAGGCCTCCTTGTGAAGGCAACCTCAGTGTGGAGAGTTAAAGAAGCTGCCTCATTCGCTGACACCTTTTTAATTTTCTCTGTCAGAAACAGAAATGTTGACTTTAAAAGTTGTGAGAGTTGACAGGTAAACAATAGAGGTGCAGCTACGACGAGGATCATGTACAACACTTTTTGAAATAAGTTTATTTCACTGTCTCATTTCACAGACCGGTTCATGGGACGTACAACAGATTTTCTGCCCATGCCCTTAATGCTATCAGTTAAAAATAGTGATGAAAATCTATTTTATTCATATAATCAATATAATTAGATTTCTATTTGTTGCTTAGACTATACTGGCCTTTACTGTTTAATAGTATATTGACTTTTAAAAAATATTTACATTTGTGAAATATAGTGCTATAGAATGGTTTATGCAGCATCAGTGTGTTGTTGTGTTATGTTATGTTGCGAGCTGTGTTTTGTGGGCCGCTCCTGCAGAAGAAGTCCAGGCCCACTTTTTACTTCTAGTCCACCCCTGGCACGGTCCATTGGTTATAGGCACATAGATGTCTCATGCGATGTGTGAGCAGCGCGTGCTTGTGTCGCAGAAGCAGAGCTGAAACAGCAGCAATCGTTTCAGTGCCGAGTCTTTGCAGCATCCTCTATGGCTCAAATCTGTTAATGTGATTGGTTACTGGGTTATGATGTTGAAATCAGAGGTAGTTTCAAACTGCATTTTTACAACTGTCCTTGGTAAACTGCAGTTTTTTAGCAGATTTGAGCCATAGATATGTAGAGACTGCATAGACTCGGCACCCATCTATAATGTACCTATAATCAATGGTCCAAGCTCACCTGATTGAATGGAGGCGGGGACTAATTAGCATATTCATGAATCCACATATACAGTTACATTAAGTCATTTGAATTATCCTAGGAAAAACTTTTTCATATGCTATTTCAATGCTTAAAGATGAGTTTTAAGTGATAATCAAATCCAATGCAGTGGGACAATGTAAACTTGAATGTATTGTGATCTCAAAGACCTCGGCTTACTCACCACGGACTCTAACTGTGAATTTCCTTTCTGATTTCTCTCTGCCTCCGATCTGTAGTTGATAAAGTCCAGAGTCTTCAGTTCTGCTGTTTCTGACGGTCAGAGATCCAGTTTGAGGGTCCACATGAACTCTGTCTTTGAATCTCTCTTCAACACAAACAGATGCCTGACTTCCATTGACTGTAGCTATATGTTTGTCTCCTAACCTCCATGTCATGACACTGTCTCTTAGTTCAGTGTGACCAGAGCTTAAAGTGAAAGAATCTCCTTCATTCACAGACAGTTTATCTGAGACAATACAGACACACAAAAGATTACTTATATATCAAGTTTCTCTATTTTCACAGTGTTGTTATATTGAACATGTTCTTACCACTGGCAGAAACATTGATTATCTGGGCTGATGGGAGATCTTGAAGTCTCATCTTTACTTTGTAGAGTCCAGCGAGCTCAGTTTTGGTGTCTTTGATGGTGAGAGATCCATTCTGAGGGTTCAGCTTCAGTTTGCCTCTGAATCTCGCATCCATATTTTCAACAGTTTGATTTTGTTTGATTTTAGCTATTGATGCGCCTTCATACATCCACGTTATCTCATCATCTTTCTGTATTTCTTTAACACCGGTGTCTAGAATGACAGAATCTCCCATCTTCACTGACACTGACTTATCAACGAATACATCTGGAGACCAAAACGGGAACAAATACACAAAGATTCAACTTAAACATAAAAATACCATGCACGTTCGACACCGATTCAGCTGGGATCATTGAGACGGGTCTAATAAACTTCTTTTCATAAGCTTAGAACAAAAACTCTTCATCAGTCTAAAGTAGAAGTCTAATATCAGAAATATTCATTTAATCGTGTTTATTTGTAAATGGTTTTGATGTTCGAGTGGACGTACTGAATGAAACCACATTACCGTCATACAGACATGAACACAAGAGCATGCACAGACACACAAAAGTTGTGAATCTTAAGACAGATGTTCAGTTTATACTATTTAAGAGAATAACATTTTTACCAATCCTTACCATTTTGTTTTTTTATTTCAGAGGTTCTGCGGCGATAGAAAAACACAAATACACCGACAGCTCCAGACAGGGCCATCAGAACAACAATAACTATACCTGCGACACCACCTGAAGACACACCTGATGCTGGAGTGAGAAACACACACGCTCATTGATCTTAAACACTGTTAAGTGTGAAAGCACTACATGATGCTGAAGTCATGCCCTCACCACTGACAGTAAGAATGATTCTCATGTATTCGGCTCTTCTGTCACCGCTGATCTTTGCTTTATAAAGTCCAGCGTCTGTGATTCTGGCGTCTGTGATGGTGAGAGATCCGGTCTGATAGTTCAGCTCCAGTCTGTCTCCATATGTCTCATCATGACTAAATGTGGTCTTATTGTCTTCTCTGTCACCCTTCACTATAAGAATGCCGTCATCTCCAAACCTCCACACTATCAGATCATATCTCTGTATTTCAACATCTTCCATCATCAGAGAGGCAGGATCTCCCTCCGTCACCGACACCGTCTTTAATTCACCTTTTTCAGCTTCGATCAAAAGCGGAGAATCTACAAGAAAAATCCACGAAGAAAAATTATTACTACACAACTTTACAGTCAATTATATTGCTCCAAATAGTGCCGCAAGTTTGGCATGTTGACTTAGATCTCAGACAGCAACTTCATACCACTGTCTCTGTCATGTATAGACATACTATATATAAACAACAAGTTGATGGACTGGCACAGAAATGTGGTCTAACCTGTCTGCTCGCTGCTGAGTGAGTCTGGAGTCACTTCTGGCTCTGACTCATCTTGTGCATTTACTGTAGATTCTGAAAGAAAAGAGAGAAAGGATCATAGAAGTTAAAAGTTCATAAGTTCAAATGCGTGTGATACTGATCCAGAGATGTGTGAAGTGTGACGTTAGACGTCGTGTGCAGTACTTTTAAAGTACTTGGGCAGTGGGGCTGTTTTCAAAGGGTTGTCGTGGGCTGTTTTTTCCCGTGAAAGAATGTTGTTCATGAAATGTTCATATTTGAGTACGCAAGGTATTTTGAGATAGTTTTCTGATCCTTTCGAATGGCCATTGGTTTTGTTAAGTGAATCTGGCAACCCCAGCTGTGAGCTCACACCAAAGTTCTATTTGTAATATATTTAATGAACGTAAACACATTTTTGAATCAGAATGAACGATTGCCAAAGTTCCTCACACACAGCTATTGTATGTCACAAACTTTGAGCATATAAAATATGCTGCAATTGAAACATGGCAACACAAGCATCTCAGTTCACTAGGGATGTCATATGTCAGCGAGTGAGGTTTGAATCGTTTAACTTTCATTAGAGTGACAGTGATCACTTATCAAGACACGCATCATTAACTTTCACCAGAAAATCATAACTTGAATTTGAAATTTGTCTTCCTAATTCTGACCATCCAGTTAGACAATCTATCAGGTCAAAATGCAACAGAAATGTGGTAAAACCTGTCTGCTTTTGCATTCCGATGTGTGACTCTTGATTCATTGGAAGTTTATCTGACTCATCTGAAAGAAAACACACATAGGATCATAGAAGTGTGTGTGTGTGTGTGCCATCACTGTGTGGGGGCCTAATGTCCTCACAAAGATAGTAATACCAGTAGATTTGGACATTGTGGGGACATTTTTCAGGTCCCCATGAGGGAAAACAGCTGTTAAATCATTCAGAATTATATTTCTTGGAAATAAAAAAATGCAGAAAGGTTTGTATGATTATTAGGATTAGGTATTGGAGTACATAAGCCTGATATAAATTCAATGGAAGTCAAAGGAATGTCCCCATAAAACACGGAAACCATATGTG
This sequence comes from Triplophysa rosa, assembly GCF_024868665.1. NCBI lineage: Eukaryota > Metazoa > Chordata > Actinopteri > Cypriniformes > Nemacheilidae > Triplophysa > Triplophysa rosa. The sequence continues at coordinate 13,168,786 of NC_079914.1, forward strand.
TGTGAATGTGTGAATATATTGTGAACAACTTTTAGAGTCAGATTGTACCATTTTGAGGACATATAAATGTCATTTTCTGAGTACAGGTTGTTGGATAAATAACTGTTCAGAAAGCACCGAACGTGTTGAATCCTAGTCACGGGTTGAATCATGTTCAGGCCAACAGCAGGAATAAATCTCACCTTCTCTCAGCTGTGGACATTTTTTCCAAAGAGGCCGGCCTGTTTTAACAACATAAACATAAAATTGTCTTCTTGCCACGTAAAAATATATAAACAACCTTAAACCAAAATGAGATGCATAGTTGTGAAATATATTAAAATATTTTACGTTTTTATGGGGTAATAAAGTAAGTAGTTGTCAAGCCACTGTTAAAGTAGAAGTTATTGTGAAAGGGTGTTTTTAACCAATAAACAGAGTTTTCTTTCTTGGATTTGAGCTACTCACCTCTGACAGTGACAAAGAATTTCCTTTGTGAATCCCCTGTTAAGTCAGGGCTGATCATCAGTGTGTAACGCCCAGAGTCTGTGGTTTTGGTGTTTGCGATGGTGAGAGATCCAGTCGCAGGGTCCATCTCCAGTCTGTTTTTAAATCTATCATTATTAACATCATGAGCAGGACTTTTTCCAACATATCCAGCTATACAAATGTCTCCAAACATCCACTTGATCATATCAGGCCTCATTGTGAAGGCAACCTCAGTGTGGAGAGTTAAAGAAGCTGCCTCATTCGCTGACACCTTTTTAATTTTCTCTGTCAGAAACAGAAATGTTGACTTTAAAAGTTGTGAGAGTTGACAGGTAAACAATAGAGGTGCAGCTACGACGAGGATCATGTACAACACTTTTTGAAATAAGTTTATAAAACAGAATATTCACAGTCGTGAATGAGATTTAATCTTCTGCGGCAAAATAAATGATTAAAATTTGATTTATCGTGTTCCTCAAACACGGCTTTTGTATGGCTTAGGTATACTTCTAAGTAATTATTTTGATTATAGTCTATTAAATACTTTTCCTATCGTAACAAGTCATTTGGGATGGAATAGTTTCAAGTAAATAAAAACTGCGTGGAACTGATATGCTTAAAGTAAGTGAATTTAATTTGTTTTAATCAAGATTTTTGACTATATTTAGTTTGACTAAGCAATGACCACTCTGAAACGCAGAATATGATTAAACAACGGATCTCATTTATGTCTAAAGTCTAAAAGCCTTCGCACACAACAAGATCATTTCTGCTATAAATCACAATCATCTTAGTGGCTTAAATGATTTTCTGGTGGTGTGTTAAGAGTTAATTAATCTGCTCGGAAGCACGTCAGGCAGGGGCGGACTGGCCATCTGGCGTACCGGGCGTTTTCCCGGTGGGCCGCTAACGTAAAGGGCCAGAAAAGAGCCGTGGGCCGCTAACGTATGGGGCCGTAACGGACGCGTTTGCCTCTAACGTATGGTGCCATAACGGAGGCGTTGGCCTCTTAGACGGACGTATTATAAATGCGAATGCACACAACGCGAATGCAAAAGACACGTATGCATGCATGCACATCCCCCCCCCCACGTCGACAGATTAGATGAAGGGCCGGATGCGGCCCAAAAAGTGCCAGGGCTGATTTTTCTTCCCAGTCCAGCCCTGACGTCAGGGCTTTGGTAAATGAAATCTTTAAGTATACCTAATAAAAATGACTTCAAGTATACTTCCCTTTGGTCCGAAAATATGAAAAAATGGCATAATCTTACAGCAACATCATCACATCGGTTCAGTAGGGCTATCTCGGTAAATATGTTTGTATGGTATGTTTAACTCTCATTAGAGTGATTAGTCGCCAAGACAAAAATCTTTGAGTTTTTCCATGAAATCATAACCTGTTAAAGGTTGTTTTTTTTTTACCAGCAAAGAGAGTTTGCTTACTTTGAAATTGAGCTACTTACCATTGAGAGTAACACTGAATTTCCATTCTGAATTCCCATTTATGGGAGGATTTATCATCAGTGTGTAACGTCCAGAATCTGTCTTTCTGGTGTCTGTGATGGTGAGAGATCCAGTCTTACGGTCCAGCTCCAGTCTGCCTCTGAATCTGTCATCTTTATCAACATCAAGAGCAGCAGCAGGCGTATTTCCAACGTTTTCAGCTATACAAGTGGTTTTCTTAAACTTTTTAAACATCCACTTGATCGTATCAGCCCGCTGTATATCCTCAATATGGAGAGTGAAAGAATCTCCCTCCATCACTGCCACCGTGTTCATTTTCTCTGTCAGAAACAGAAATGCTGACATTAATGTAATCCAATTCATTCCAATCACTGTAAACAATTTGTAGTTGTTTTTGTTGGTTCAACTTAAAAAAAGAAGTTATCTGGTTGCCTGAGTAAACTCAACAAGTTGAGCGTGAAATTCATTGAAGTTAACTAATATCTTTAAGTTGAATTAACTCAAAAATTTAAGAAAACCAACAAGGTTGAACCAACAAAACAACTAATAATTTTTTACAGTGATATGTCTTCATGTCAAAATTTATAAACATTATTTAAAGGAGGAAAATAGTGATCTCTAAGACCTCGGCTTACTTACCACATACATTAACGATGATTTTCCTTTCTGATTTCTCTGTGCTGTAGTCACCGCCGCCGATCTGTAGTCGATAAAGTCCAGAGTCTTCAGTTCTGCTGTTTCTGACGGTCAGAGATCCAGTTTGAGGATCCACGTGAACTCTGTCTTTGAATCTCTCTTCATCAAAAACAGATGCCTGACTTCCATTGACTGTAGCTATATGTTTGTCTCCTAACCTCCATGTCATGACACTGTCACTTAGTTCAGTGTGACCAGAGCTTAAAGTGAAAGAATCTCCCTTCTTCACAGACAGTTTATCTGTCAAACACATAAAACAATACAGACACAATTGAGCGGCCAAAAAACAGAATATTCACAGTCGTGAATGAGATTAGATCTTCTGTGGGAAAATATATTAGAATATATTAAATATAAGGCATATATTGACCTCAAATGAGATGTAAAGCAAGTTACATGTATAGCTACATGCATTCAGAGAAAAAAATGAGTATCTAAAATGCATCAAGGAAAATATAAAAAAAACTTCTATGACAGTCAGTAATAGGGTGTTATTCACAATGGTCAACATATATTCAACGAAAGGGTGTCACGTCTTAAAGAACTGTTTTCCCGATCCTCTTAATGAGTAGCTAATCTTTTCGAGGTAGAGACAGGACGTCATTTCTCTAATCCATTGAGTGTGTGAGGGTGGATGGTGATCTTTCCACTTTAGCGAAATGGCTCTATGTGCTAAAAGAGGCAAGGATTCTATACATCGATGCGGGTAGGCAGCCATGACTCCTCCGGAGCAACTCCAAATAGTGCCGCAAGTTTGGCATGTTGACTTAGATCTCAGACAGCAACTTCATACCACTGTCTCTGTCATGTATAGACATACTATATATAAACAACAAGTTGATGGACTGGCACAGAAATGTGGTCTAACCTGTCTGCTCGCTGCTGAGTGAGTCTGGAGTCACTTCTGGCTCTGACTCATCTTGTGCATTTACTGTAGTTTCTGAAAGAAAAGAGAGAAAGGATCATAGAAGTTAAAAGTTCATAAGTTCAAATGCGTGTGATACTGATCCAGAGATGTGTGAAGTGTGACGTTAGACGTCGTGTGCAGTACTTTTAAAGTACTTGGGCAGTGGGGCTGTTTTCAAAGGGTTGTCGTGGGCTGTTTTTTCCCGTGAAAGAATGTTGTTCATGAAATGTTCATATTTGAGTACGCAAGGTATTTTGAGATAGTTTTCTGATCCTTTCGAATGGCCATTGGTTTTGTTAAGTGAATCTGGCAACCCCAGCTGTGAGCTCACCCCAAAGTTCTATTTGTAATATATTTAATGAACGTAAACACATTTTTGAATCAGAATGAACGATTGCCAAAGTTCCTCACACACAGCTATTGTATGTCACACACTTTGAGCATATAAAATATGCTGCAATTGAAACATGGCAACACAAGCATCTCAGTTCACTAGGGATGTCATATGTCAGCGAGTGAGGTTTGAATCGTTTAACTTTCATTAGAGTGACAGTGATCACTTATCAAGACACGCATCATTAACTTTCACCAGAAAATCATAACTTGAATTTGAAATTTGTCTTCCTAATTCTGACCATCCAGTTAGACAATCTATCAGGTCAAAATGCAACAGAAATGTGGTAAAACCTGTCTGCTTTTGCGTTCCGATGTGTGACTCTTGATTCATTGGAAGTTTATCTGACTCATCTGAAAGAAAACACACATAGGATCATAGAAGTGTGTGTGTGTGTGTGCCATCACTGTGTGGGGGCCTAATGTCCTCACAAAGATAGTAATACCAGTAGATTTGGACATTGTGGGGACATTTTTCAGGTCCCCATGAGGGAAAACAGCTGTTAAATCATTCAGAATTATATTTCTTGGAAATAAAAAAATGCAGAAAGGTTTGTATGATTATTAGGATTAGGTATTGGAGTACATAAGCCTGATATAAATTCAATGGAAGTCAAAGGAATGTCCCCATAAAACACGGAAACCATATGTGTGTGAATGTGTGAATATATTGTGAACAACTTTTAGAGTCAGATTGTACCATTTTGAGGACATATAAATGTCATTTTCTGAGTACAGGTTGTTGGATAAATAACTGTTCAGAAAGCACCGAACGTGTTGAATCCTAGTCACGGGTTGAATCATGTTCAGGCCAACAGCAGGAATAAATCTCACCTTCTCTCAGCTGTGGACATTTTTTCCAAAGAGGCCGGCCTGTTTTAACAACATAAACATAAAATTGTCTTCTTGCCACGTAAAAATATATAAACAACCTTAAACCAAAATGAGATGCATAGTTGTGAAATATATTAAAATATTTTACGTTTTTATGGGGTAATAAAGTAAGTAGTTGTCAAGCCACTGTTAAAGTAGAAGTTATTGTGAAAGGGTGTTTTTAACCAATAAACAGAGTTTTCTTTCTTGGATTTGAGCTACTCACCTCTGACAGTGACAAAGAATTTCCTTTGTGAATCCCCTGTTAAGTCAGGGCTGATCATCAGTGTGTAACGCCCAGAGTCTGTGGTTTTGGTGTTTGCGATGGTGAGAGATCCAGTCGCAGGGTCCATCTCCAGTCTGTTTTTAAATCTATCATTATTAACATCATGAGCAGGACTTTTTCCAACATATCCAGCTATACAAATGTCTCCAAACATCCACTTGATCATATCAGGCCTCCTTGTGAAGGCAACCTCAGTGTGGAGAGTTAAAGAAGCTGCCTCATTCGCTGACACCTTTTTAATTTTCTCTGTCAGAAACAGAAATGTTGACTTTAAAAGTTGTGAGAGTTGACAGGTAAACAATAGAGGTGCAGCTACGACGAGGATCATGTACAACACTTTTTGAAATAAGTTTATTTCACTGTCTCATTTCACAGACCGGTTCATGGGACGTACAACAGATTTTCTGCCCATGCCCTTAATGCTATCAGTTAAAAATAGTGATGAAAATCTATTTTATTCATATAATCAATATAATTAGATTTCTATTTGTTGCTTAGACTATACTGGCCTGGTTTAATATTATATTGACTTTTAAAAAATATTTACATTTGTGAAATATAGTGCTATAGAATGGTTTATGCAGCATCAGTGTGTTGTTGTGTTATGTTATGTTGCGAGCTGTGTTTTGTGGGCCGCTCCTGCAGATGAAGTCCAGGCCCACTTTTTACTTCCAGTCCACCCCTGGCACGGACCATTGATTATAGGCACATAGATGTCTCATGCGATGTGTGAGCAGCGCGTGCTTGTGTCGCAGAAGCAGAGCTGACACAGCAGCATTCGTTTCAGTGCCGAGTCTTTGCAGCATCCTCTATGGCTCACATCTGTTAATGTGATTGGTTACTGGGTTATGATGTTGAAATCAGAGGTAGTTTCAAACTGCATTTTTACAACTGTCCTTGGTAAACTGCAGTTTTTTAGCAGATTTGAGCCATAGATATGTAGAGACTGCATAGACTCGGCACCCATCTATAATGTACCTATAATCAATGGTCCAAGCTCACCTGATTGAATGGAGGCGGGGACTAATTAGCATATTCATGAATCCACATATACAGTTACATTAAGTCATTTGAATTATCCTAGGAAAAACTTTTTCATATGCTATTTCAATGCTTAAAGATGAGTTTTAAGTGATAATCAAATCCAATGCAGTGGGACAATGTAAACTTGAATGTATTGTGATCTCAAAGACCTCGGCTTACTCACCACGGACTCTAACTGTGAATTTCCTTTCTGATTTCTCTCTGCCTCCGATCTGTAGTTGATAAAGTCCAGAGTCTTCAGTTCTGCTGTTTCTGACGGTCAGAGATCCAGTTTGAGGGTCCACATGAACTCTGTCTTTGAATCTCTCTTCAACACAAACAGATGCCTGACTTCCATTGACTGTAGCTATATGTTTGTCTCCTAACCTCCATGTCATGACACTGTCTCTTAGTTCAGTGTGACCAGAGCTTAAAGTGAAAGAATCTCCTTCATTCACAGACAGTTTATCTGAGACAATACAGACACACAAAAGATTACTTATATATCAAGTTTCTCTATTTTCACAGTGTTGTTATATTGAACATGTTCTTACCACTGGCAGAAACATTGATTATCTGGGCTGATGGGAGATCTTGAAGTCTCATCTTTACTTTGTAGAGTCCAGCGAGCTCAGTTTTGGTGTCTTTGATGGTGAGAGATCCATTCTGAGGGTTCAGCTTCAGTTTGCCTCTGAATCTCGCATCCATATTTTCAACAGTTTGATCTCCCCTCATTTTAGCTATTGATGCGCCTTCATACATCCACGTTATCTCATCTTTTTCATGTATTTCTTTAACACCGGTGTCTAGAATGACAGAATCTTCCGGCTTTATTAACACTGACTTATCAACGAATACATCTGGAGAACAAAACAGAACAAATACACAAAGATTCAACTTAAACATTAAACATTCAGTATACCGATTCAGCTGGGATCATTGAGACGGGTTTAATAAACGTTTTTATTTCTGCGATGAATTTTATTGTCAACATCCATATTGCTATGGTGTAAAGTTGCATTCAAGTCTCAGTACAAAAACTCCTCGTCAGTCTTCAATCTAAAGTAAAACGAAACAAATCAGAAATATGAATTTAATCTTATTTAATTGTAAATGTTTGAATGGCCGTACTGAATGAAACCACATCACAGTCATACAAACATGAACACACGCATACACAAAAGCACAGACACACAAAAACATGTGTTGTGAATCTTAAGACAGATGTTCAGTTTATACTATTTAAGAGAATAACATTTTTACCAATCCTTACCATTTTGTTTTTTTATTTCAGAGGTTCTGCGGCGATAGAAAAACACAAATACACCGACAGCTCCAGACAGGGCCATCAGAACAACAATAACTATACCTGCGACACCACCTGAAGACACACCTGATGCTGGAGTGAGAAACACACACGCTCATTGATCTAAAACACTGTTAAGTGTGAAAGCACTACATGATGCTGAAGTCATGCCCTCACCACTGACAGTAAGAATGATTCTCATGTATTCGGCTCTTCTGTCACCGCTGATCTTTGCTTTATAAAGTCCAGCGTCTGTGATTCTGGCGTCTGTGATGGTGAGAGATCCGGTCTGATAGTTCAGCTCCAGTCTGTCTCCATATGTCTCATCATGACTAAATGTGGTCTTATTGTCTTCTCTGTCACCCTTCACTATAAGAATGCCGTCATCTCCAAACCTCCACACTATCAGATCATATCTCTGTATTTCAACAACTTCCATCATCAGAGAGGCAGGATCTCCCTCCGTCACCGACACCGTCTTTAATTCACCTTTTTCAGCTTCGATCAAAAGCGGAGAATCTACAAGAAAAATCCACGAAGAAAAATTATAACTACAAAACTTTACAGTCAATTATATTGCATGACTTGTAGTTTAATACTGACTATAGACCGTAAGACGGAATTTCTTCAATGACGTCCCGGTGCTGTTGTTGAACTCAATCTTATAAAGTCCAGAGTGTTTGGGTCTGCTGTTTGTGATGGTGAGAGATCCAGTCTGATCATCCAGCACCATTCTGTCTCTGAATGCTGGAATATCACTATATATGATCTTATCTCTGTTGATTCGAGCTATGGTAACGCCTTCGTCTCCAAACCTCCACAATGTCAGAGAATAGCTCTGTATGTGAGTAAGATGAGTGTGTAGAGTAACAGAATCTCCATCCATCACTGACTTCACTTCATCTGCATCAGCACCAAACACACCTGAAGAACAAAAAGGGACAATTCATAACAAGGGAAATAAATTAGACCGTTTCTTTTTACAGATGAGGAATGAGAAAAACATATTAAGACTTCACATGCCAAATTGTAAGGTTTATGAACACTGGAGAAACATTTGAACACACGAAAGATGCATGATATGATTTGCAAAATGATGACTGACTTCTAAAATATATTTTGGTGCCTCGTTTTATTAAGACTTTATTTAAAATTGTATTAAAAATGTAAATTTTAGCTTGCTGAGCCTGTCTCGTATGTTCATTGTATGATTTTAAACCACGTCTGAATGAGCTGCCACTCAGGTAAAACTGAAACAAAAAGTGTTAAAGACAAACAGAAGTAATGCACTTACCGCACAAATGAAATTGAAGATAAAATAATACAAACAACACGTATATAGTAACAGTGTTCTTCATATTGATGTAAAGCAGCCGTTTAATGACGATAAGAATTCATAAAACTGCTCATTGCATCTCACAAGCGACAGCGATCCAGAACTACACCGACCAGAATAGTTTCACTGGGTGGTGCATGTAATATAAATTCCTTGTAACTTTTCACGTTGTCATTTCTATTAAGAGCACTCTAGCAATCATTTCATTGTCTTTTGATCACAATTCTTGCCATGGCCCATGACTCACTTTACCCTCAGCTGATGCTAAGAAGCTATTTCCAATTCTAAAGATATTTTTCGAGCTATTTTTCTATTTCTGCGGACTGTTTTTCAGTATTTTTACTCAAAAATGGAAAAGCTAAAACATCACCGTCCGTCTGTACATCCGTCTTGATAAAACCTGCAGTCCTGGCAATTCCATGCAGATGTCCAATTTAAGATGAAGAACTCAAGTTTTTACCTTGATCAAGTTTTATCTCATCCCCATGCCTTCTAAAAAAAAGGTGCTTCAAAAGGTTCTTCGATGCCATAGAAGAACCTTTCGGTTCCATAAAGAACCTTTCTAAGTTTCTTCAGATTATAAAAAGTAGGAAAGAGATGGTTCTTTAAAGAACCTTTGACTGAATGATTCTTTGTGGAACCAAAAATGGTTCTTCAATGGCATTGCTGTGAAGAACTTTTCAAGCACCTTTATTTCTAAGAGTGTAGTAGGGAAAATAAATACTATGGGAGTAAACGAGATCTGCTTGGTTACTGACATTCTTCCAAATATCTTCCTTTGTGTTTAACAGAACAAAGAAATGTATACAGGTTTGGAATAATCTGAGGGCGATTAAATGATGTATTTAACACCGCTTTCTCTGATATGAGCTTCTCACAGAAACTATAAGATTAGCTGGAGCTGAGCATCATGTTTGCTAAAAAATTAAACAATAACTTGTGACACTAATAATCTGTATTTCTCTAGTAATGTTTCCTCATGTTTTGTTTTGTTTTGTTGATTTCAGATCATTGGATAAAGTGGACTATGAACTGAAAAGATACGAGCCAGACCTCTTTGGTTTTAACACGAACCCTTTCTGCAATGATCAAAATCCTGTTCCATGCTGCTTTAACATTATTTTTGCACCCATAAATAATCGTGTTCGATCAAGGTATGTTAATGAATACACTGATGGTGAATGTTGTTGTGTCTATTTGATTAAAGATCACTAATAATCTTGGCATCTCAACTAAAGAAATCTATATTTAAACGCTAATATTCAGATTCTGTTTGTTCTCTAAAAAAACATAACCTTATAATTTCATTAACACAATCACATCAAAAATATATAAAGATTCAGACACAGGCTATTTTCACAAGAAAACGTTTGTTTAATTTCACAATACACAATATTTGGCTACACGAGTTAAAACTGAACTTTGAGGCAAAACTACAGCAGCTGAATACAAAGAATAAAAACCTGGAATATTGTTCGTCCACTAGAGGGCAGAAAACATCAGACAGAAAGAAGTAAATAACAAGGTGAACAAATTAATTAAGCGGGTACATTTCCAGTTAATGTGTCAATATCATACAAATTATCAATGTTTTTTTTTTCTGTTATCAGTGTTTTTTTCTCTTCATTTACGAAGGGGGCTAGTGGTCCCTCTGAGCAATAGTTCATGCAAAAGGATTCCGCTTTGTTTTAAGAGTTAGTTCTAGGGATGTAACGATTCACTCAGCTCACGATGCGATGCGAGTCACGATTCTGATCTCACGATGCGATTTAGTCACGATTTACTCACGATTTATTTTGAAAAAATGAGTTGAAACAAATTAGAAATGAACAACTTCCCTTGCATTATTTCTTAAATGCTTCACGTTTCTTTGTATGATAAAATAATGTTTTATTTCAAATAACAAAACTAAACTGCAATTTTATAACAAATTAATAATAGAAAAAGTCTCTTTAATATAAACAATCTAATACTGTCTGTGCTTTTCTTGGATTTTTTTGCATTTATGAAATATCGGCATCCACGTTTAGATTTGCAGTGAAAATAGCGGCCCCTGCTGTTCAAAAAATGTATCGCGATTCAGTTCAAGCCTCAACCGATTTGAATCGTTGCTCATTACAACCGATTTTCAACCGGCTCACGGTGAATCGTTACATCCCTAGTTAGTTCTCATTACTTGACAGTATTTCTGATAACAAAGTCACGTGGCACTTGTCATTTTCTGTACAAGCACTTGTGGAGAACACTTTGCTCAATGAAGGTCTGTCACATGAATGTAAATGTTGTGTAAGTAAGCAAACTTGGTTGTTTACATGTCAGTGAATGGGCGGTTCTTGGATGAAGCTGTAATGTGGACCAAACTTTATGATCAAAGTCTGTTTGTGCGAGACTAAACTGTACTTATGAACACACAATCTCAGAGTCACTTTAACTTCACATCATTCAGGGTTTCAGATTCACATTCAGTATAAAATGTTCTTGTAGACTCAATTGCTCCTTATTATTATACACAGGCAACAAACGACGTATTTCAGTCGGTGTGTGTGCCGCCTCTGAATCATTCCCTTTCGTTTTTTTAGGAGGCACTAGGAAACAGAAAAATCGACATATAGAGAAAATGAAACTGTTTAAAGGAACAAGTTCTCCATAAAAAAACAAAAATCCTGTGATTATTTATTCACCCCATACAAATTTCAACTGATGTCTTACAAAACCTTCAAGTTTCCCTGTTCCATATATATTGAAAGTGTACAAGTGCATTTGTATCGTATCAGTACATTATATTTCAAGTCTTCTGAAGCGCTCTGCTACAAAATCTTCCCTTTGTCTTCTTGTCAAGCAAAAATATCTAAACATCCTTAAAACAAGATGAACCTGAGAAGTAGTTGTAAAAGTTTTTAGGACTATTTTAGCAAGAACAATGAGTAGATGTCCAGTAAACTCACATGTTCATGTATGATAATGGAAGTAAAAACTCACCGGTGACTTTCATCAAGTTGCTGTTGAAGTAGAAGTTATTGTGAAAGGGTGTTTTAACCAATAAAGAGATACTCACCTCTGACAGTGACATTGAATTTTCTTTCTGAATCCCCTGTTATGGTTCTCAGTCTATAAAGTCCAGAGTCTTTGCTTGTGATGTTTGTGATGTTGAGAGATGCATCCTTATAGTCCAGCTCAAGTCTGCCTGAGAATCTGTCATCTTTATCAACATCAGCAGCAGGACGTTGTATACCAGTGAATTCAGCAATACAAATGTTTTCAAACATCCACTTGATCATATCAGGACTCTGTATGAAAGCATCCCCAGTGCTGAGAGTTAAAGAATCTCCCTCATCCACTGACACTGTTTTCATTTTCCCTGTCAGAAACAGAAATAAACATTTAAATAAACGAGTGGGAACATATATGTTCTTGGCAAGTAAAAATATCTGAACGTCCTTAAAACAAGATCTATTAAATTGAGAAGCATCATTGTAAAAGATAAGACTAGAAGGCTACTTGTTTTATTTAAAAAGTAACAATTTTAAGGGTCAAGAAACGAATCATTAAGTTTCTCCAAGAAATCATAACCTAGACCAGGAATTGTGTGTGTGCGTGTGTGTGTGCGTGGAATTGGTTTTTATATGTTAGTGGGGACCTAAACCTGAATGCACACGAACACATGGGGACTCGTGTCACTATGGGGACCACAATTGAAATCCTCATGGGCACAAAAGCTTATAAATTGTACAGAACGATAGTTTTTGAAAATCTAAAAATGCAAAACGTTTTCTATGATCTTTAGGTATAGGGGTTGGGTTAGGGGATAAAATATACAGTTTGTACAGTATACAACTCATTACGCCTATGGACTGTCCCCACGGAGATAATAAAACATACATGCGTGTGTGTGTGTGTGCGTGCGTGTGCGTGCATGTGTGTCTATCAGACTGAAAAGCCTTCATGTAAACAATGTAATTGATAGTAACATTTAGGAGACATAAACAGCACTTTCACAATCATTTCAGTACAGGTTATTGCATAATCATCTGTTAAGGAAACACTGAAAGTCACTGATTGAATTCAGTCAAACA